>NW_019743680.1:75423-77811 GCF_002891405.2 Cryptotermes secundus
GAGTGACTGTATCTGCGCTAGGAAAAGGAGAGACCGAATGGGATGAGGCCAAAGTTGGAAGAAGACACGAGGCCTGTAACTTCCGTTTGCAGTGATTTTTCTGGTCTGGTAAGTGGTACCACAGACGAATTCACGTCGCGGCGACGAACAAGTACAATACAGTGGATGCTAAAAAGTTCGGGTGTAGTATGTGAACAAGATAAATGGAAAAGGCTAAAGAGATAATGGCCCTTGATATAAAATGAAAAAGGGAAGTTTTAAGTTAGCTTAAAAAATACGCCAGTATTTATACCATGCCAGGCAAAATAAGGAATCCTTAAAGGAAGCCAAACCCTGCTCTTAAAAGGGGAGAAAAGCACAAACAAAATAAACAAACACGCAATGATCCGGTCGATATATACTCGTATTTTCTCCCTTTCATTTCTGCATGAAGGAACGTCACAGATTTGGGTGTTCACGCTACATCGTTTCTGTTGCTAGCTTGCAATTCACCCAGATGATTTTTTTTCAGTAACAATGTCCACCTTAGTTCAAAGTAATTAGAAGAAACACAATACAAGGTACGCACATTGTCCTTTTAAAGCCAGTGGTTCTATATGTGACACCTGATATAACATACTGTTCACGTTTTATGGTCGTGAGTAATAATTACGGGGTTTGGATTGGATGATTGGTTTTATGGATCGCTCCTTTACAATCACTAGTAATCATAAATTACAACAGTTCACAATAAATCTGCAACAAAACCCTTCTTCCTGGACTGGCGAAGACTCTCTCAATTCTGATTCTGATTCTCTTCTGTACTACTAATATAGCCGCGAGGCGGATCCACAGAAAACGCCGCTTTCTCTATTGTATTTATAGTGCCGTTGCATAGCAACGTAAGTTATTCTATTGTTGCCTGCGTATTCGTTGCCGCAGGAAGGTGTTTACCAAGTCATTGCCTAGCAATGGCTCTGAATGTCACAATAATAAAACTCTGCATTCTGCCTACAGAATGTATCTGTATTTATATTGTTCTCACAATAAACAAGGGCCGTCACCCTAAACAGTATTAAGTTGTTGGTCTTTGTAACTGAGACAATTTTTTTCTTGTGAGATAAACATTGAATGTGTATTAATTAGAAAAAATCACTGTCTAGAGAATTGAGATCGCTTCCAAAGTAGTGATGTATCTTAATGGTTTTTCTCAGATACTTCATATAGAGTCTATTTGAAGCTAATGTTTCTCAACGTTTCAAAGCGTTTTCATAAATTATGCATGCCTTTGATTTAGGTTATTACTGTAAGTTAGATAGTTTCTACATGCTAAAGACCTTTTTAATATTTATAGTGTCGTCCTGGAGGACTGTTAACTTCATTCCTTATAATAATTACTACCTTCATTAGTTCCGCTAAAGAATCATACTGTTGTAACATAAATTACGATTTTATGTATATTTTGTTCGTAGTATAATATAACAGTATCGTTTTCGTCTTGCACATAATTGCGTGCTTTAAGACGTTTTACATATTTATAAAAACTTCTTTAATAAGTGGCAGTGCAGCTGCTGCTTCCTCTAGATTTGCTCTACCAAGAATGATGTCCGAAAAGTGGGCGTATTTATTCGTTTGTTCCATTTTCATTTCTAACGCATAAACGTATTTTTAATTTGGTAATCATACTACCTCATAATTTGCGCACATCTGACAGGATAACACTTTCAGTATAATTACTAGCTTAAGAGCTGGAAGAACTTGAATCAGTAGGTTCTATGATAGCTTTTGTGTGAATTTAGAGAAAATATTAATGACACTACCCTTACATCAGAATTTTTCAAAAAATTAAAACAGGATATCCCTTGACTGTTCTTTTAAACATTCAGTTTCAATTCTGATACTATTCTTGTAAATTGGAACCAGATGGTAACATAGTGATATGAGATTTGAGGCTTTCACGGCGGTGACTATGAAGAAAGCAGCCTTCTGGGATTTGGCACCGTGTATATATGGTGTTAACCGACGTTTCGGAGGAACGTATCGCCTCCATCTTCAGGGTATAAGAAAAAATATAAGAAATCTGCAAGCGAAGAGACCGTGAGAACCGGTAAAAGCAGTCTGCAGTATCCAGATGATACTGGATAAAGAATTATAAAGATGTAGAAGAAACCAGCTCGCCTCTAATTTGAGGTAAGTAAAAAGGGTAAAGCTATCCCTGTACCAGGCCGTGAAGGTCCATAGGGTTGTGAGACGTTGAGGGTCCCACACTATCTAGACAATCGGCTCAAAGATGGCGGTTATTATTAATTAATTAATTATTATTTAATTAATTCCTGGTACTCATTTCTGTTAGAGGCTGAGTAAACCCCAGGGCCTAGTGCGGCTGGAAGGATTAGGTTAGCTGAAAAA
>NW_019743680.1:78193-86076 GCF_002891405.2 Cryptotermes secundus
TGGAGGGTGGAGTCTAACTGGGTCCACTCGGAACGGCGGCCACTCTTTGGCCTATTGTAGCCTGCCCCGGGTGATTATGATGATGGAAAATTTGTTGGAATTAAGATTGGCAAGGAAGCCGAAGTACTCGGAGAAAAACCGCCCCAGCGCCACTTTGTCCACCACAAATCCTACTTGACCAGGCGCAGGATCGAACCCGTGCCACTGAGGTTGGAAGCCAGCGCCTAACTGCTTGAGATATTGCGCGGCCTAAAATAGATATAGTTGAGTCGTGTATATTTGTATGCTTCTAATCTTGACCAGCTATTAGTGTGATGGAGTCAAGGAAAGTGATGTGGAGTTGGGGGTATGTAATTAGCATGTTTCATTTGGTTTAATATGGACTCATGTGAACTTCCTGATTACATTAAATCTGTGGAATTTCTTCATCCGTCGGTTGGCTCTTGATTTCTCAAGGAGGATTCTTGGCCTTTTGAGACAATTAGTTATGGGTTGTTTGAATGAAACTTATAGGAACTAACATTTCAGAAGAAACAAGAATGTAAGATCGCGAAACAAGAGAACGGCATGCATTTAGAATCTGGAGTTCCTTCCTTTTCCTGTTAAGAGTGTGGTGTATAGAACTTGCAGTTCCTCCATTTTCCTGTCAACAGCGTTGTGTATAGAATCTGCAATTCATTCATTCCCTTATTAGCAGTGTGGTGTATAGAACCTACAGTTCCTCCATTTTCCTGTCAACAGCGTTGTGTATAGAATCTGCAATTCATTCATTCCCTTATTAGCAGTGTGGTGTATAGAACCTACAGTTCCTTCATTCTCCTGTTAACAGCGTTGTGTATAGGACAAGGTGAAGCCAGGCACAGAAAATATAAGAGGCTTAAACTTGGCGGTGGTCAAGCTTATGACCGTTCAAATGACTAAGTTTTCATTGTAGCATAATATCTGTAAGTTAGGCATGATCTGCTCTATAAAGCCTATACTGACAGAGGACTTGTGTGTAAAGCAAAAGGAAAAGTTTCCGATAACATATTGTCACGTGTTTGGTATGTGTCACGCGACAAATAACTTTACGCCATATTGAATATAGCGAATTTATTCCACATTCGCCTGCACATTTATACAATTCACAATTACACAGTTACTGCCATATGCAGTTTCACAATTACTTCTCATGTAGTTATTTCCATTCACTCAATAACAATGGACTTCAACTTACTTCGGCGAATGCTAGACTGCAACTGACTAGTTCTTCCCTCTCTAGTTACTCTTATAAAACCTCAGTCGGTCAGCGGAAAACCCACATCGCTTCACTGTTGCGTAAACGCCGTGTTTACAGGCGTTGCTGGGGAACACTGCCCTGAGTTGTTTATTGCTGCGTAGTAACCGCGGTGTCCCTGTTACTTCACTGTAGGGGAGGGGGACGGAGTGTTCACTGGCCTGTTATCGTAGCAGCGGCAGTTGCTCTGATGCTGTCACGTCACCGCGGAGGGGGGTGTTTAACGAGCGTTGCGTCATCCACGTCACACTGTTCCCTTCTAAAGGTTGTTCGTCCCGAACAGCCTAACGGTACATCCCTGTTCTTTTTTCCCGTGTAACGGTGACCTGTAAAGCGTGGGAATAGCGATGGCGCTTTACTTGCCTATAGTTCGGATTGCAATGTACAAGGTGTCAATAAATCCAATCCGATACCCGTCTTTATAAGTCACGCACACCCACATACATACGTATGGCAGTATTATAGTGAAGGGCGGAGAAGGGCGGTTTCAGAGATATATAAGCATTATCTGAAAATATTCCTTTCAGATCCTGAATTAACAGTTTAGCGGGCTAGTAAATTTCTTTCGTCGCATCGCAACTCCTCAAAGTGTCTTAAAGTCATGGGGAAACGAGATTCGATTTCCGACAGGATCAGAGACATTTCTGTTCTCAGCCTCCAATTCTGTTGCGCGATCCACCCAACCTCATTTCCAGTAGGTAACGATGGCTCATTCCCCGGGGGTAAAGCTGCCGGGGCTTGAATATGGCCTCTCACCTCCGTCTAGATCCGAGATTAAAATGAGTGGAGCTGTACTCCTTCTCTCCCAAAAGTCTTCATGGTCATGATCATAATGTAGTTCAAGGTAGGCTTCTATTAGTCTGTTCCGTCTATCCTGCCATCGTATTCTTGGTCGTCCAACACTTCTTCATTCTTTTGA
This sequence comes from Cryptotermes secundus, assembly GCF_002891405.2. NCBI lineage: Eukaryota > Metazoa > Arthropoda > Insecta > Blattodea > Kalotermitidae > Cryptotermes > Cryptotermes secundus. The sequence goes on from NW_019743680.1 coordinate 80,389, forward strand.
TTGATAATTCATAACTTTTTGGGTCAGTCTTGAAGAGTACATTCTTAAAATATGATTAAGCCACTTTATGTTTTTTCTAACGCAGATATTTATTATACTGTCGCGTGATTCCTAGGCAACGCGACAAGAAATTTTATGTAGGTTTCGGATTTGGACGGATATGTTTATTGGACCATCACTCTTTACACTCATTAATACAATTATTAGTACTTATAAGGCATTCAGACATTTCCTCTTCAACTGTTACACGTGGACCGCTAATCTCGGTGGAGCGTCTTAGCTCCTCGTTCTTCGAAGCTTACTTTTAAAGGGTTATGTACATAGCATAAGTAGACAGTACTGATGTATTTATGTTTCTGTTGTGTCTCAGTTGTACTGTACTTATGGCTTTTGTAGTTGTATGACTTGTTCCACATCCTACAGTCATTCTGACTTACTTTTGAACTACGGAATGGTATGTATGTATGTATGTACGTACGTATGTTGGACTGACTCTTGCTCTAGTCGGATACGAACTCTACTGGTCTCTTGTAGGGTGCGAACTAACTGGTCTCCAAGTCCACGTCCAAGTCATATTGCGACTGACGGTCAGTCATCCAGTAAGTCTTGGTGTCAAGCCCTATCTGAGGCTCATGACCCGATATTTATTACTCTTTGACAGTTACGGTCTTGTTATTGTGGGGCGCCCTCTCTGATGAGAGGACGGGTCTGTCTTTTGTATATGCTGGTGGTCCTTGCCAGGGCAGTCTTTCTTGAGTCCGAGTCCCTTGGGACATCCGACCATGTTTTACTGTCTCAGATCTGAGGCTTCCCTTTAAGTCGCCTCCTACGTCTCGCAGGGTCACGATGGAGGTATTCTAGCCCGGGTGGTCGTCTCTTGCCGAAGTTGGGCTATTATATCCTGCATTCTGGCTGAATAGGGAACACCTTGTCGAAGGGTTTAGTTTCTCCCGCTGTTATGCAAACGAATCTCTTGTTGCCGCTGGAATACTTTTTTAATGCCTCAAACAATTCGTTGCTTAGATATTGCTAGCCCGGTGTTAGATCCTCATGTTCTTCAATCGGTTTTCTAGGTAGCATGCTATCTCATTGTCCGTTGCGTAGCGATGGATGTCTTATATCCCGGCTTTCAGGCATTTACTTATTGCATACGTGATCTGCAAATATGTATCCAATGACGCCCTACAAAGTCCATTTGTACTATTTCAAATTTTTCTCCTTTCAGATCTCTTCGGAACTAAGGTTTGATGCTTGAGTCAGCGCAGAGAAAATTTTTCCTTTTATTTTTTACCCCACTGCACAAACACGCGGTCTCAGTCGACGATTGCACATTGTAAGCTTACAGTTGAGGCTTACCACGAGAATGCATTATAAGCCGGAGAAGATGAACATTTTTTCTTATGATTTCCATATTTTCATTCGTCTGGAAACCCTCGTTCTTATGATGGGTTGTAACACAATGCAGCTTTGTGTACCGGAGTGCTGAACTAGATTCCACGATGTGGGGGGTTGCTGGCCCACTGAGTTTTCTAAAGCTTTAGGTGTTTCCTATGCAGAGGCAGTCAGTACAAATGCGAGACAGTTTTCTCGAAAAATATAGTTGGAAATGTAATGGTGACATACGAAGGAATGACCTCTCATTTCTGAAGTGTTTGAGTGTAGAACTTCATTGTCCTGGAGGATGTAGAAAGAACACGTGAGACCCTTCCATCTCAGCGCGTTTGGATTCATTGCTCCCTAATACTGCTGACATCTGATCCGAAGGGTTTTTATCACAATGCGAAAATATTCATTCACTATAAATCACTGTCGAACAAGCTCTGATAGAAAAATATTTTCCCTTTTTTATGCCGTGTGAAACAGATGACTGAACAAAAATACCGCTCATACCTTCGTCATTAATCTGTCAGAAATCTGTCATTGTTTTTACTCTTAAAATTTAGTAATAGATTGGTGCATTAATTAAACTATAAAGTGATACTTTCTAATTATCAGACAGCACTTTGTCAGTATTGATGTATTTTATATTTTACATATATATTATATCGACGTATTTATCAATATATCAAATTATCTGAAGTAATAAATTCAATAACGGCATTTATTTTCGGTCCAGTGATTGAAGTTAGCTCTATCTAAGGGACCCAACAGAGCAAGTGTCTCCCCACTTACCTGAGGACGGAAACAGATTCAGTTCCGAAACGTTGTGTTTTCTATTTTCTAGAATACCGGGCGATGGACAAAGTCCAAAAATCCAATAATTCTGTGTATTATACCCCATCGTCAGAAACCTTTATATATGGAATTCGAATAGAGAACATAATAAAAGCATAGAGATGTTGCTGAGAAGACCTGTTTAAAATGCCCAGGAGCCAAAAAAGGAGGTTGTAAATAACATTCAGACAGATCTTAAGTTTTGAGTATGAGAGGTTCGTGAAATAAACTTGGGACTGTCTGCAGTATCAGGCTTTTGGTTTCTACTACAACGCAGTTAGTTAACTTGAGGAAATGTTCGTGGCATTGTACCAATATCCATTCCGAATTAGGTGGAAAAGCAGAATAAACCAGGCCTTAGTGGCTAGATTCGATTTCCAGTGAACTTGAGAAAAGGACGTGCTTATGCATTGAATGGATGAGCAGACAGTCTTTGTGTTATGCTTGTTAGTGCAGAAGGGCGTAATTGAGTTTTATAGCTTCAAAATTACATAACTCCTCCTAAAGAAATTGGCATCATATCCTGTAAGTTTGTGAAGCCGAAATTCAAAATGATTGGTGGAAGAAAGAGAGAAGGGTTTTAAATAAACTTTGTTGGAGTAAAATTGTCTGTAAGAGGCTACGCAAATCTCAATGTCATAATGGACCAAATAATCCATAAACTATAAAACTTACTATTGGTTTTCCAGAACTATGCTGCTCTGTCATGTAAAATACAATGTATAGTCACATTGCAGTAATCCAATAGAAATACAGCTTGTGAATTACATTGTGTAAATTGATATCTGCATGTCTGGGCAAACAAAATTCATATTCCGTGGCTCTAGTTCGCAAGCCAACTACATCGAACGAGCGACCGCCAATTGTCCCATGTCTGAACAGCGATCGCATAAATAGAAGTTACTTTGTAAGATCATATGTTCGGTCACTTGCATAAGGAAACAAAAGTTAGAACAGAAAATTAAATTACTATTTAAATATTTACGCACTTTATTAAATACAAGCTTATTTTAACTGCCTTCGTTATTAAAGAAGACCAAACTTTCCGGCCTGTTATTTAAAAGTTTTCTCTTCGGTGCAAAAGAAATAAACAATGTAAGGATGAAAGACAGAGGAAAGAAGGAAAGGCAGAAAAAATATAGGATAGACAGAAAAAGGTAACACATTTTAAAATTGAAATATCCTTAAAAGTTTCAATAGACCGCGCTATAGCTCAAGCGGTTAATCGCTGGCTTCCCACCGCGGCGGCCCGGGTTCGATCCCGGGTCTGGTCAAGTGGGATTTGTGGTGGACAAAGTGGCGCTGGGGCAGGTTTTCTCCGAGTGCTTCGGTTTCCCCTGTCAATTTTCATTCCGTCGATTGCTCCACAATCACCCTCACCTATCATCTGGGGCTGGTACTGTATTCGCTCACTTCCTTTTTGCCCTTTTCGTTGTGCGCCACTCCACCACCGCTCACTTCTTTGGGTTCTTTACTTTAATCAGTAGAGCTGGGTTCCTATCCCAGGGTCTTATAAGGGTCTGGCTCGGACAGGGCAGGAAGAACACTTCACTACAATCACCCACCTTTCGACGGTTGCACTTAGTAGTCCTTTAATCCCTTCCAGCTTTCTGCATACAACTGAATTTATTAATACTATTGAATTGAACTGTACTTATACTATTCTACGGAAGGGCCGTAGTGGTAAATTTAGTGTCCGACTTTGCCGAAAGTAGTGTCAAGACTCTCCGAGGTGGAATGCCCTCTCTCTGAATTCTGAGGTCCACGAACCCCAGACTCCAAGAGAAATCCACTCCTCCACTTCTGCCATTGGTTAATTCTTTTAAACTAGGAGGTTCCCTAAATTTTGAATTCCCAATCATGTTGCTCTGCTATGTGATTCTGGCAGATGCTGACCTGACGCTAAGGATGACAGCCCCTTGATGCATTACAGTCAGGGTGTGAGGCTCCGGCCGTCCCACTTCTAAGTTATCGCTGTCCCAAGCTGTCAGCTCTCATTTTCTCAAAGCCTTTCCGACGTTGCTGAAACTGCCAGAATTCCAGGAAAGTACCAGATGTTACTTCCTGTTCACATAGCAAAACTTGAACCATGTCCCTTCCGCGTGTAAGAGCTGGCTATCTGCCGGATCTCTTTGTTTGTAATATAGTTAATCTTAACTTAATACAAAATTTAATTTTCACACAACACTCCTCCAGTCAGAATGAACGGTTACAGTACAATAGGCCAGAAATGGCCGCAGTACAAGGGACTTAGTCCCACCCCACTAGCAATAAAAAAAATAGAAGTTTCAAAATGTGTTATTTTATGACAGGTATGTATTTCAGAAACCGTGAACCGGAATGCACCAACTTATGTTTGGAGGCTAGCGTTAAAGTCTTCAATCTATTGCAACTACCCAGTTTCTATTTAGAAGTTAGCTTTAATGTCTTAATCCCATTCGAAAGCACCAATCCGTGTTTTGGAGGCTTGATTCAACGTCCACAATCTGTTGAAACTCGCCAATTTGTTGTGTGGAGGCCAGAGCAGATGGCTTCGTTCTATTGAAACGAACTAATGTGTGTTTTGAAGCTAGCATCAAAGTCATCAGTCTGTTTAAAAGCATAACTTCATGTTTGGATGTTAGAGTCAAAGCACTTAATCTACTGAAAAGCATCAGTTTGTTGCTTGAAGCCAGAGTCAGTCTCTTCAGACTACTGAAAGCAATTGTGTTTTGAAAGCTAAGTCCAAATACAAAAGGTTGAAATCTAATTATTTGACTGATTTTCTTTATTAGTCAGTGAAGTTATGCCACCATCAACACCTGCTCATTGAATCAGATTTATTAAGTAATGTATTTCTTTTACATTTATGAACAGATTTAAAATTCTGCAGAAAATTTAAACCTTACACACTCCGATAGCTGATGGTTATTTATTCTCTTTTTTACAAATATGTTTTTGAGTATTAGGCCCACGTATTGATTTTCGTATGTGTTTATTTTAGGCTTCCAGTTTTATCATTTTCCAGAAAAACTGTTTTATTTTTATAATTCGTTTACTTAAACGTGTTAAAGGTATAGTATGTTTTTAATGTCTTCAGAGGATGAATCATGCAGAGAATAAATTCTAAACTTTTTATTTACTAATTCTAATAAACATAATACGCCTACCACAATGGCCGCGCGTTCTAAGGTATGAGCTACCTTCGCCCGCTCAAGTATTTGATTCATTGGTTCGAATCTCACTTGAGGCATGTAAGTTAGTCTGCGTTTATTATGTTCGTTGATCCCCCGCCCAACCTAAGAAGTTGTACCAGCTGTCTATATGGTTAAGAAACTGTAAAAGAGAGACCAAGGTTCATCACGGACTTTAACAACCACATATTATTATTATTATTAATTAAATATTTATGTTTCTTTTCACTTCTAAATAACACTTAGTTTTATGATAATGCAATTATTATTATTGTCATTATTATCATTTTTTTGCTTGTTT
>NW_019743680.1:86155-140293 GCF_002891405.2 Cryptotermes secundus
TCTGATGAAAAATGTCTATTCTTTTTTCTTTACTCAAACATTTCGTAGAGGTACAATTGTTTTTTGTACCTTGTCCACCGTCCTGTTTTTTTTTTTAAACAATGTTTCTCAGACTGGACTCTGTCTCTGGTAAATGCTTGCTCATTTGGGCGCAGTTAATACAGCTAGTCCCTATATTCGGAGATAGGAACAAGCTCTAGCGATTTGACGGATAATGTCCAAAATGTCAATAACTTTATTAATATATTATCGTCACAGTTTTTTAGATCTTATTTCTTAGTCGATTTGAAAATGTTTTCAACATTTGTAAAAAAAAAGGAATGAACAAAACAAGAAAATCTTAGACAGGAATTCGCAATTCTGAAAATGGACCTGGATTATTATGTGTGATTACAGCATAAATTCCGATTTTATTTATTGATATTTTGCATGTATGCTCTATGTAGTTCTGAAGGTTATGTCTGCATATTATTCTTTGTGGTGTTAATGTATGTGTTATAGGTTGTAAGTTACTACTAGCTGAGGTCCCACTTTAAGAGGACAGTGAGAATACATTTAATTGCCGTATTCCACTGCGTGAACCTAATATAACAATGGTAGTGTTACAAGTAAGCTTGAAACTCGAGGCTCCTCTACATGGCGTAATCACGAGTTTCTCCTCTTCCTTTGTTTTCCCTCGTGTCAAAATTTTTATTAATAGTAGGCTTATAAATAATACAGAAATCTTATCCACGAAACTGCAGCATTGCGTGAAGTTTAATTACTACTGGAGTTTCAGGTAATTCCACTGCGTATAGTCATTACAGTTTCTCACGATGTATTCACTTCGAAACAAGATTAAAAGATGAACAACCGGTATTCCTAACCCACTTACGAAAATGCGTGTAAGGGCAATGGAATAAAACAACAGTAATCCTAGTGTGGTTGTTCGTGTGGACTCAGTTTAGACATCTAGAGGTATGCATGCCAGTAGTTATGAAGTTTAGTCTTCGGCGGGACCCCTGGCCTGTTCGATACCACGGTTTCAGCACGTTGACACACGTCCTTTATTTGAACAAAACGTTGGAGATGTCCCTGAGGAATGATTACTTTTCCACACTGCATGCCCAGTGAAACTGTATCCTATGCCCGTTGATGTAGATACAGGGTGATTCTGTCTCCAGGAAACCCAAATATTCCTCAATAACTTTTTATTTTTTGTATGGTTCACATCTGCACCGTGCGATCACACATCTTCTGGCCCCCTGCTTGTCGAATCAAAATACTTCTGTCTCTAATTTTTTCACCAATTTGTGAATACAGGGTTTCTCGGTACACTTCCTTCACCATTCTTATTCAGAAATGCCCTTTGACATTGTTGAAATGAATCCGTTGGCCAGTATTCACGAACGATAAACACACGCTGTCCAACTGAGTACATGTTTGCGGCTCACTCAATCACTACACTGAGTCAAACGCCTGTGTGTGATTGCTTCTCGATGTCACGGGCACAGTCCACTTCGTTAAGTGGTGTGATGGTTCTGCTTCGATAGACGTAAGCTTCGTCCGTATTAATTTTCATAGGGAGCCATACAAAAATTTTGAAAGTTATTGAGGAATATTTGGGTTTCCTAGTGAGAGACTCACACTGCAGATAGGTTTGGGGATCACCTCTGTGATATGAAGCAGAGTGAAGAGAAGTAAAAGACAAAAAGAAAGAAGGGAAAAAAATCGGTAAAGTAGGTTCATTGTATAGAATTTTACATTAATTCCATAAAAGAATAATAAATTCTTACTCTAATGTTCTGTCTATGACAGGATGGAGATTAGCATAGCGGCAAATCTTGTGAATTGCGTCTGCAGCTATTTTTCGTATTTTCCCACAGACCGTCCAAGTAAATGACAGGCATAAAATTAAAAAATATCCACGGCCTCTTCATTCCAAACCTTCTAGCAGTCATTTTAATCTTCTTACTTTATTTTGTACAGCATGATCTCTGGGGTAACCGATCACAATGGTCGTGAGGTCTGAGGAAGGAAATGCCTTCGCTCACTCGAACACTGGGGTCGTGGATTTGAATCCCACTCCAGGCATGGATATCTGTTTGCGTTTATTCTGTGTTTGTGTTGTACTGTGTGTAGGTAGGGGCCTTGAGACGAAATGTTCTCCCGTCCAAGGAGTCCTATCGACCTTGTATGGGATTAAGAAACTGAAAAACCGGCCAAGGCCCAAAGGGCTGTAGAGCCAGAGAGAGAGAAATAATATTCTCTGCAGTAGATTAAGCACGATTAAATAACACTAGTGGTGAAACCTTCAAGTGCGCCATGGCGCATATTATCCAAACATACTCGTACTTGGAGAGATTGTGTACCTATCGATATGCTCCTTTCTGCTGTGTCTCTCTCAGTTGTAGCGCTGCCGACTTCGGAAGTTCCGGACGGACTTAGGAATTATCCTGTGTAATACTTTACTAAGGCATGCACTGTCTTCGCTCGCTTGGAAACCGGTTCGAATCCCACTCAGGGCATGGATGTTTAGTTTATGTGTGTGCGTTTTTCTGTGTTTATGTGTCTTGCGACGAGCTGATCACCCACCCAGGGAGCCCTACCGAATGTGTAATATCTAGAAAAACCGAAGTGAACGGAGAAGTTCATGGAGGTAGGCCTAGGCACACTGGGGCTCTAGTGCCAAGGAAAAAATATACTTTACTAAAACTTACCAATATATTGCAAGATAAAACATGTAAAATACCTTAAAAAATCTTTGCAGACAGTACTGGCATACCAGGAAGAATAATTTGACAACACATTCCTGAAACCAGAGCAACCGTAATATATACCACAAATTCGTGTTTTTTTCAGAAGTAATGTACAGGATGCGTCAGAAGGAATGGATGGATTTCATGCGACCGTTACACCGCGACGGGGCAGGCGTANGTGGGGGGGGGGGGGGGGGTGGCGACCGTTGGGTCGGCGAAAGAATGCAGTTTCAATTGGTAACATGGAGTGGTCGGGTGCACAGCGTGCGTTCATAGTAAAATCGTTTTTGAAAAATAGAGGGTCTGTTATCGCCACTCAACAGCCTTCCGCACTCATGTCGGCTCGGACGTCGCAGTATTGCTAGTGGGATGGGACTAAGTCCCTTGTACTGTGGCCACTTCTGGCCTGTTGTACCAGCCCCAAATGATAGGTGAGGATGATTGTGGAGCAATTGGTGGAATGAAGATTGTCAGGGGAACCGAAGTACTCGGAGAAAACCCGCCCCAGCGCCACTTTGTCCACCACAAATCCCACTTAACCAGACCCCGAGATCGAACCCGGGCCGCCGCGGTGGGAAGCCAGCGACTAACCGCTTGAGCCATGGCGCGGCCCATTTGAAACTTAATATCCGATTTCGAGATTAGTGATACATGTAGGGATACGGTTCTTTTCATAATGGAACACGATATTTGGGTTGTTTTATTTTTTACAATGTACGGCTTGGATGTCCTCCAATCTCCGTAATACCTTCATTATAATAAAACAATCAAGATATTTTAATTGCTACAACATAAAATATTTATATTGTGGCGTATAGACCCGTTGGTAAGAGCTGACTATAAACAACAGCCATTGCTATGGAGCGCCCGCAGTTTACGCGTGTACGGTGACGTCACACAATAGAAGAGGCGATGCAGGCGGTGTGTACTGTAGGTCCGCTCCGAGGTCATATAACGCGGAATTCCAGGTGAGCAGTCAGTCAGGAGTACAACGGAGTACCAGAAAGAGAATGGAGCGTGTTCTAATGATGTGTGAAGTGGGCAGATTAGCGATAGCGCTAGAATTGATTGTGACTAAGAAAGATTGTAAAAGAAGTTGTTAATAAATCTAATCATCCGATCCAAACCCCGTTATTGTTCGTCACGTTGCCATAAACACGTGACAGTCTTTTTGTAATTGCTTAATGCAAGACGTGCTATGGAAAAATATCCATTCTTAATAAAATCTACCTACCTACAAACCTACCTAAATACCACTCGGCGCTGCAGCCCTGGGTGAACTTTGGTCTCCTCTACAACCAGTCTCCTCTGCTCTCTATTCCTCATTTTCTCTATCCATCCTTTCACCTCTATCTTCTTCAGGACGTTCTCAACATCGTCTAACCATCTCATCTTGGGTTTTCCGTTTCTTCTTTTGGAATATAGCCTTCCTTTTAAGATTCTCTTTGGCACTGCATTGTCTTCGACATGTCCCAACCATCTTATTCTCTGTGACTTGATAAATCTTACTACATCTTCCCCTTTCAGTAATGCGTTTATCTCTTTATTGTCGTAATAAATCGATAATGTGAAGATATCATGGATAACTTTAAATTACATTAGAAAAAGTACGGGGTTTTGGATCGCCGTGGACGTGGTGACTCGTTATTTAAAAAGTTAAAAAAAACTGCAAATTAGAAATTTATATAATTGTTCTCAGTAGAAGTCGTGGTGCGAATGCTGTCACGGTACACAGATGAGAATTGTTGATCCGTGGGATTAAAACTTTTGGATCTAACAATTTGCAGTAAGCAGAAACCTTAGTTAGACATTGCCAAACAATTGTGTTTCAAACACTCTTGAGAAGTTTCCGTGTCATTATGGTAAAACCTCTGGTGGGATATTCGCATGAGCGGACCTGTCGTGTTTGCAGGACTGAACTTTACAAAGCTGGGTTTAAACTCACAACAGACAAAGATTTGCTCCCTTTCAAGCTTGGAGATTACTTTCCAGCATGAGCAAGGCCGTGCTTCTGGCTAAAACACAATGTGCTATAGCATGTCTGTAACCCACGATTTCTCATGTTGGAAGGTGGGCTCGTTACTTGGAAACCAAGGGAACTGCATACATAGCTACGAAGCCAGATAATGAAGGTCTAGGCCAGGGATGCCCAAACTATTAATCCAAGAACTTTTACCCCAATAAAAGGTAAATTTGTCCCTGTGCTTAATTAATTAAGCAGTATGCCATGAAGATTTTTGGGGGAGTGAAGGTTGAAGGTATAGCTCCAACATTCTTGACCTCGGAACTAGATAATTTACTCCCATATTACTCGTATTTTTATCCTCAAAATATTTTGACTTGTATTACGTAAGTTATTCTTTACGAGGTCTGACAACAAACTAAATAAAAATAGTATCAGTAACGCCACACTTTCTTTCTCTCTTTCTCTCTAGAGTTTACTGGCTGCTGTGACCTTCAAAAATATCATGGAAGTTATCTTATTTGCGCTTGCATCCAGACATATCTGCTATGTCTGGAAATATTGCTGCAAATAATTTCCGAAAGACCTCTTAATAATATCGTAAACTGTTTCAAAATGAAATCGTTTGAAGGAAATGTTCAGTTCTGGGAACATGGAGAGTAAAAGGGCGCAAAGTCAGGTGAGAAAGCTACAGTGGCTCTTTCGGCAGTGGCACGTATATTTTTGGTACATCAATGTGATTCTGACCTTTTATTTTCACATTTGCTCCTTTTTCTGGATTGAATACTCTAGATGTTTGTCTTGGAGAATTTGCTTCAACTCTGTTCCAAAATATCAGTATCTTTCAGGATGTGGTTTGTTTCCGTATATTTGGTCATTCGATATCTAAATGCAATGAATCTGTCGTTCCTCTGTTTCGGCTAGCAAAGCTAGTTTCTCCTGTAATGTTGAAAGCACTGCGGTCAACTTTCTCCAAGGCATTTTTTTCTGGCATGGATTGGAAATCGGAACTACCGCAAATCGTAGGATTTAGGGTTCTAACAACAATGGGTTTGAAGAATATTATCTTCTTGAATATAACGTCATGTAGTCCGTTGATTGTCAACCGATGTTTCAATGGAACGTATGGCCCTCATCTTCAGGGCTCAATAAGGCGAGCAGGATACAAGAGTGAGAGCAGGTGGCAAAATGAGTCAGGAAGGATGATGTTCATCTATCCTGTTCGTTACTACAATATGGAATATTTTTGTATTATCTGTTTTACATTAGCCCTTCAAGCACAGTTGTTGTATATGTACTACCAGCTTTAATACCTATCTACTAAAACTGTATTCTCTAAATAGAATGTGTCTGTTTATGACGTATGGTTCTCACAACAAAAGGCGACCGTTTCCCTTAACACCACTAACCGATTTGTTTTCGTAACGGAGACATAATATGTTTCCCGTGAGGTACGAACTGAATTTACATATATTATTTAAGAAAAAAATTCTTCTTCGAAGGGTTAAAATGTTACTATACTATATACTTTGGGTGGGCCGCGCCATAGCTCAAGCGGTTAGTCGCTGGTTTCCCACCGCGGCGGTCCGGGTTCGATCCCGGGTCTGGTCAAGTGGGATTTGTGGTGGAAAAAGTGGCCTCGGGGTAGGTTTTCTCCGAGTACTTCGGTTTCCCCTGCCAATATTCATTCCACCAATTGCTCCACAATCACCCTCACCCATCATCTGGGGCTGGTACAATAGGCCAGAAGTGGCCGCAATACAAGGGACTTAGTCCCACCCCACTAGCAATAAGAAAAAAATATGCTTTGGGTAATCGCGCAGGCGAAATATAAGAATTATAATTAATTGTTATACATTAGTGATATATCAGTCAGTATATCCTCTAGGCTAAGGGCTGGACGGCGGAGTAGTCCGGTTTCGATTCCCAACAAGAGCAAGAGATTTCTCTCTTCTTCATAATGTTCATAACGGCTCTGGAGCCCAGCTAGCCTCCTATCCAATGGATACCGGCGGCTGTTTTCCCGGGGCGTAAAACTGTAGGTGCGTGAAGCTGACCACTCTCTTTTAATACGAGGTTAAGAATGGTAGAACTATAACTCCACTCCCCCGTTCGTCTTCATGATGTGGTGCTTGATCACGGAAAGCCTAGGATAAATTGACCCTACTTATATTATTTCGAACGACTTGTAATTTTCTTTTAGACAGCAATAAATGAAATCTGTGAAATTGTTGCATACATATCGTTTCTGAAAATCTCCGTGTTCATTGACGATCCAAATATTTCTCTGTTTAATATTGGATTAATAAGTAATTATTTTACATCGTAACAAAATCTTTAAACATGGAACTCACAAAGGAGGTTCACACATTGTGTAAATGTCAATATTTTAAAATTAATGGAAATGTTTTTGAAGTTGGTATAGGTAGTAAGTGACTGACATGACAGATAAATACCCAGGTGCGAAGTTCTGTTCCCTTACATAACCTGTGTGCGAAGTTTGGGCATCCCTCTTTATTTAGCATGTAGCCAACGGCAGCATGAAAAGTGATTAAAATATGTTAAATGATTGCAAGCTCTCGCTGTTTCTTGTCTTCTGCGATTTGCCTATGGGATCAGAATGTTCTTCTTCTACTTTCACGGATTAATCCACGGCCTATTCCCACTCAGAATTAATTTTGAAAATGTGACTCTTATACAAAGCCGTGATAGTGCAGTCAGTATATAGCGACTGGCTACGGACTGGCCGACCGATGGGTCGGAGTTCAACTGCCGGTAGGGTCAAGATTTTTCTCTTCTCCACAGCATCCAGACAAGCTCTGCGGGCCACCCAGACTCCTATCCATTGGGAACCGAGGAATATTTCACTGGCGGTAAAGCGGCAGGAGCGCGAAGCTGACCACTCACCTCCACCTGGTACCGAGGTCAAGTTAATGTGGATCTATATATCTACCCCCCCCCCCCCGCACTGGGACAACTTTACTTTTTACCTGTATACACAGTCGGTAGGACTCCTTGGAAGGCGGAACAGCCCAACGCAAACCGCTATATGTACAGGACAACACAAACACAGAAAAATGAAGACATCCTTGCCTCAAATATATATATTATATGCGTCCTCAGGTTGCGGATGGAGAAGACGCCCTCCAATTTTGGATTGAAGCTGTGAATATATTGAATAAGCAGTCGCGGACAGCCGACAAGGGGTGGCCCTCGAGCTTGGGGGTTGGGAGTGGGGCTAACAACTCCTCACCGTAAAAAATCACTATGTTACGAAAATGAACACAAAGCCTCGGACCTGGACTGATTCCTTGGATAAACGACCTAAGCTAATGAAAATGGATATGAGATTTGGCACCTGGAATTCACGAAGTTTGTATAGGGCAGGTTTGCTCACTTAGAGAGATAGGATGGGATGGTATGAATTGGATAGATCTGGCTCAGGATAGGGATCAGTGGAGGACTCTTGTGAACACGGTAATGAACCTTCGGGTTCCATAAAATGCTGGGAAATTCTTGAGTAGCTGCAGATTTGGCTTCTCCTCAAGAAGGGCTCAGCTCCATGAGTAAGTAAGTAAGTAAGTAAGTAAGTATAGATCATTTTTATTTTAAGTTCATCGATAGTAATGGCGGTATGCGTCGAAGTCTTTAGTAAATTTGTCTTATTATAGCCACTTCTTGACTCAAGCGAATTTGATTTACGCTCTTTCTGTTTAACTCGATTGAAGAATATAAATCATTTCTTAATATTCATTCATTCATGAGTAATCTGTCAGACGACAGGTCCACAGCCTCTTCCAAAACAGTTCCTCCACTTAATGCGATNCATTTCTTAATATACGTCGTTTATTTCTCATTTTAACGAGATTACTCTCTCAATAAGAGACAACAAGGTAGAGACTGCCGTTGTTGACAATAGAAGCTATGAATGAACTGTGTGCAGCAGTAGCATAAAATCTTATATAAATCAATCTTTAAAAGAAAAACAACGAAACATGCAGAAAATTTGCCTGAATAAATATCTCTAACCGTCTTAGATAGTTTGGCCAGTGCAAGAAACCTCACATTTTTTCTTGGTTTCTTATATAAAATTAAGCTTTGGATTTACGTGTATTTTATTTACGACATAAATCTAGAAGTGACTAATTATGACAAAGTTTTCAGAAAGCAAATTTATTTTGAATGGATGACGGTTGAATTTCTCGACGCCAGGAGCGATATTTAAGCTAGAACTGGCTCTCTTAGTGACTCATATTGACGTAATACTGACTGGAGGAGGTTCGTAACGAGTTTTCCTTTTATTGCTAGTGGGGTGGACTGAGTCCCTTGTACTGCGGCAACTTCTTGCCTGTGGTACCAGCCCCATATGATAGGTGAGGGTTAATGTGGAACAATTGATGGAATGAAGATTGGCAGGGGAAACCGAAGTACTCGGAGAAAACCTGCCCCAGCGCCACATTGTCCACCACAAATCCCACTTGACCAGACCCCGGGATCGAACCCGGGCCGTCGCGGTGAGAAGCCAGCGACTAACCGCTTTACCTATGGCGCGGCCCTTCGTAACGAGTTAATAAATGTAGTTCACATGTCGAGAAATGCTATAATAGGCTGCGCCTGCAGTGACTGACAAACAGCAACGGAAACATAATGTGTGAGAGTGGGTCGTACGGTAAAAGGGTATAGTGAATGGTAGTGACATATCTCGCAGATCATCAAACAAACTCCGTGATCTTTAGTCCGCAAGAACTATACCGACCGAGCGACCGCTTCTTGTCGACAAAATTAGTGCCAACTTTTGTGGGTACAGAGTGTCGCGTGGTCAGCGCAGCGGATTCCCACGGCCGTCAACCTCGGTTCTCTAGACCTGAGTCTCTATTCTCCATTCAAGTAGCTCCTAAATTATTCTCATGAGGTTGAGTGGACCCCGTTCCAGACCCACTACTTCTCAGAAAATCTGGTAGCGCCAGGAATCGAACCGGGGACCTCTGGATCTGTAGCCAGGAACTCTGACCACTAGATCACAGAGCATCATATGAAGCAAAATATAATGTTTCCAGAACGAACTTGCAATTAAAATAAAAAGAAAACATGACACTTGCGAAGGGGAATAATTGAAAAGAAGCAACATTCCCTATGTGGAGCTTCTGAGATGACAGCTTAATTTAAATGAATAGTAAATTATATCTTTTCTATGTATATACATTGAAAAGCAAATTACATAGTTTGCGGTCACGTAAGGGGTCAATACTAACATTGAATCACTAAAAACGTTGGCTCAGTCGGTAGCTCTTTTGACTTGTGTTCGGGACGTACTTGTTTCGAGCCTTGGCCGTGTCATCCACTATCATGCTTGAGGTTTCTAGTGGATTCCCTCAGATCCTAGAGGCGATTGTCGGGTTGGTACCCTGAATTTGCTCATGATCTCCCTTTGCATATGGTGGCGTATAGACCCGTTGCTAAATGGTAACTCTGTAAACAATGGCCGTTGCTATGTACGCCCTCAACGTACACGCACGCAACAATAGAACAACGGGGTTATGCAACCTGTTTCTAAGTAACGGCTCGATAAACACGTGCCCACAGTAAACACGCCTCCACAATAGAGAGGCTGTGTTTTCTGTGTGGTGCGCGCCGCGACCGTTGCTATGCAGAGGTCTGGTAAACACGCCGGAAAATAGAGGCTGTATTTCCTGCGTTGTCCGTGCATAAGAGTTACCTTCAAGACAATTAGCGTTATAGTTGAGTAGGTTCAGCTGTGGAGTGTTAACCAGCGGGCAACGAAAGAGAAAGAATTTCCGTTGTTAAGATTCGTTACCAGGAAACGTCTAGTAAAGACAATGCAGAAGAATAGCCATTTTTGAGAACTGTTACCAAGTAAAGACTAGTGGAATTAGACTGAGAAGAATTGGTGTTTTGTTATTTGTAGTGTTGAAAACAGCAGTTATATAATAGTTATTTGTAGTTAAGACCATGAAATGATCAATAAATATATTCACCAATCCAAATCCCTTCTATAGTCACTAATACACGCGACAATATTGTTTTCAATACATCACTCATTAATCATCCTATTATTCGACACCATGTAACCTGAGCTCCTGACAGCGTCCTCAAATAAACCAAAAATAAAAATATAACAGAGCTGACTTTTTGGATATGCACTTTTCAGTGCAAATTACTGCTTCGGTTTATTTATATTTTTTCTATGGAATTTGATTCGAACTACAGGGCTTTATCACGTGACTTATTACGTGAGTGCGAAGGTGAAATATAAAAGTTCACTTCAATTTATTAGGCGTGTCAGTGAGTTAGCGTAGACTTGTTCGTTTATTTGACAACATTTCTGCTGACCCCGGCATATTCCATAATGGATGGGGGTACTCAGTGTTACAGAGTGTGGAAACCATATCATTTAACCTACACCTATCATTCAATTTTCAGGCACCATCAACTAGCATGCACTTTGTCACTCGAGTTGAAGATTATCTACATATATCTCCAGTGAAGGGCTGGGTAAAAATATACTGCTCTAGATATCTCTGTACACTTCAATTAATTCAGTGTCCAGTGCATAATAATAAATTTATGATTAATTAGTTAATAAAAAATTACACAGTGTAAAACCATTGCTGGTATATTTTGTGTAGGAGAGTGATGAATACCACCAGTCGTTACAGAGTCGGAGAGGTTTTAGCCCAAAATATTTACATTGCTGTCGCCAGTGTTAGGTGTATAAATTTCGCTTCATTCTCTCATGGAGCTGAGCCCTTCTTGGGAAGCCTCCAATTCTGCGGCTACTCAAGAGCTTCCCAACAATTTAGGAGACTCGAAGGTTCATTACCGTGTTTACAAGAGCCCTCCACTGGTCCCTATCCTAAGCCAGATCGATCCAGTCCGTACCTATCCCTCTAAGATCCATTTTAATATTATCCACCCACCTATGTATTGGTCTTCCCAATAGTCTCTTTCCTTCTG
Source organism: Cryptotermes secundus (assembly GCF_002891405.2). Lineage (NCBI taxonomy): Eukaryota > Metazoa > Arthropoda > Insecta > Blattodea > Kalotermitidae > Cryptotermes > Cryptotermes secundus. The sequence continues at coordinate 97,832 of NW_019743680.1, forward strand.
GCTTTCCCACCGATATCCTATATGCATTCCTCTTACCCACAATTCGAGCTACATACCCTGCCTTTCTTATCCTTCTTGACATAATTTTAATTATACTTCGCGAAGGGTACATGTTACGAAGTTCCTCATTATGCAGTACCTTTCAGCCTCCTCTCACTTTCGTCTCTCATCGATCCAAATATTCTCCTCAACACTCTGTTCTCAAACACCCGCAGTCTATGTGCCTCCCTTAATGTCAACGACCAAGTTTTACACCCATACAGAACCATCGGCAAAATTATAATTTTTGTATATTCTAATTTTTATGTTTTTAGACAGCAGATAAGAAGACAAAAGGTTCTGGACTGAATGGTAGCAAGCATTACCCGAGTTCAATCTCCTCTTAATTTCCTCCTGGATCAGGTTTTGATTTGTTATAGTCTTTCCCAAATATCTGAACTGTGCCACATTTTCAAAACATCTGTTTGCTCTCTTTATGTCATGATTTTGCCCTGCATTTTGGTGACGAGACAACAACACTTTTAGTTTTCTCTGTGTTTACTTCTACACCAATCTCATTACTAGGTATATTTCGCTTACACAGAATTTTATAGGCGTATTTCATTCCAGTATATTAATTTCAGTTGTTGGAGTGTTTTGATTACTTGTGGAAAAATTCGATAATTAAACAAAACCGAAAACAATGAAACTATTGTGAATTAAAGGACAACAAACAATTTTTTAAGTGCCGGTACATTTTAAGAGAGGGATTGTATAATACTCGTATTTATTCATTCTAGAAAATGAACTGCAGAAATCTTTCAAAATAAACTCAGGAGGACACAAAGCGACAGAGGATTTCGCAGGGGGGGGAGGAATGAAGGAATGAGATCAAAATTAGAGGGAAGATAAAAATAAATAAACAGATGAATATAAGAAGAAATTAATATAGAGAAGCGACAGACGAAAGAAAAGGAAGCAGAAACAACAAACGAAAGACGTTAAGAAACAACCAAAGTAACATGCGAAGCAATGAATAAGTACGAGTAAATATATATAAAAGGGAAGAAAGAAATTATGAAAGAAAAGGACATAAGCAAATAATAATTATAAAAATAATATGGGAATACAATAGAAAAAATGAATGAAGAAGCAAAGATACAATGAAAAGGAAAAGGGTGGGGAGGAACTATGCAATTCCACGCCACTCCAGCCTCAGGACCCTAGCTGATGATGTACTTGGCCACTCCAGCCTCAGGACCCTAGCTTATGATGTACTTGGCCACTCCAGCCTCAGGACCCTAGCTGATGATGTACTTGGCCACTCCAGCCTCAGGACCCTAGCTGATGATATACTGGTAATTTAAAGAGTGTCAGGCTGCAGGAGATCCAGTGATTTTGAAAGTAACCCAAGTTATAGAAATGGATGCTGTTGCTTTTTAAAAGAAAAACATCATTTTTTGATAAATCAAGACTATACAACACCACTCAGGAGGAAGGATTCTGAGTACGAATAGGGAGATCCAGTAAAACCGAATGCCAAGAGGTAACTGATATATAGGCCTAAAAAGGTTTGAGATTTTCACAGCTATGATTGTTCACTATGTGATCGTCCGGGCAGTGATACAACGCGGACTTTTTGGCTGATACCGACCTTCTGGAATAACGTGCTGTCCCTTGAGGATTGAAGAATCACTTGTGTTACATGGTTAACCAAGAATGGTGTCTATTTCCTAACCTCCTGGCATGATTAGCCAAGACTGATGTCTATTGCCTAACCCCCTGCCATGATTAGCCAAGACTGATGTCTATTGCCTAACCCCTGCCGTGAGTCTAAGTTACTTTCCTTACAGCAACTCATCTTATTGCTCAATCTACGTAGTTCGACCGTGAAGATAGGGGCAGGATGTACCTCCGAAATACCATTATCTACTTACAAAACTACACAGTGTCACAACCCTAGAATATTTTTTGTAAACATTTCATACGCCATTTTAGTGTAAACTTCCCTTAGTTGAATTTACGTATTCCTGTGTATTTTAATACGCAGTTTACTTTTTTCATTGTTGTTTTATTATAAATGCGGATACCGCGTGAAACATATATCTACACTTACGCATGAAGTAAATTCAATTATTTAATGTAAAGTATACATCAATCACAACGTTTTTGTTTTTCAATATTGCCTTTTTTAAATATCACGCTACATGCTTCGGTTTTTCGACCATCATCAGGAGTTTTCTAGATTAAAAAAACATTTTGATTTTTGGGTATAATGTACATTAGTGTTACGCACAACAGGACTCATAACTTATCGATAAAGAATTCAGTTATATTATTCTTATGATTTTATTAGTGTATTAGTGACTGAAGACGGGGGTCGGAATGGTACTTGGATTTATTGACCACTTACAGGTAGTAACTACAATTAATTCTTACACTATTGCTAATTTACACAATTTACAATCACTCCACACTGATCATCTCAGTCTATTTCGACTCCTTTTCACTATCCGTTTCCTGGCAAAGGATCTATAACACACGAACTATAAAACTCTCACTAAATTACACACTCCGAATAGCGACGTACTACAACACATGTAACGTCACACACTAAGTCTTCTAATTCTTCTTTTGGCCACACTGCTGTTCCCTTGGAACTTCGAAACTCAAGGGAAATCCGTCTATTACTCACTCCTCCAGCTTACGACTGCCTGCAAACGATCTTTGTTGTCCCGTATAAACCTTCGGCGCGGACCTACACTAACACGTCACGTGGTGTCTAGCCACTGTTGTGTGACGTAACTGCTTAGGCGGAAGTATGTTTACAGAGCCGTTGCCTAGAAACGGATTGCATAACCCCGCTGTTCTATTGTTGCGAGGGTGTATTAGAAACCTTTAATTCTCCTGCTCAACTGTTTTTCATGGCGCAAATGAGCCACAATATTTTACTCTTCTTACGATTTTAGTAGTGTCTGTATAATTTATGTGTAAGGCTCACCTGATGATGATCGTGTGACCGAGACATTGTGGAACTGATTATATGTTAAAGAAATAAAATTTATGTGACTGTTGTACAGTTAATGATTCATGACATTTACGTACACTGGTTATCGCACTGCAATAAAAATTCTAAAGAGAATATTTGGACTGAAGGCAGAGGAAATGAGAACAGGACGGTGAAGATTGTATAATGAGCAGCTCCAAATTTTGCATTCCTGTTCCGATATCAGGGCGATCAGATTAAAGGGGACGGCTGGGCATGTACCTGGCATGTGGAGGGGATGAAAAATATGTACGAACTATTAGAGTAGTTTGGAAACCTGCAGAGAGACCTAGGCATAGGCAGGAGGATAATATTAGAAGGAATCTGAAAAGGACAGGTTGTTAAGGTGTGGACAGAATTCAACTAGTTTAGCATAGATTTCAGAGGCAGTGATATGTAAATATATTAATAAACCTTCGGGGAATTTCTTAATTAATTAGGCGACTTTCAGCTTGTCCCGTGGATTTCGTTAGTTACAGTGAAAAGAATAAGAACGGGGTTTAAAACTATAATTACAAAAGACAAATACTCTTTGTGCATGTTTTTGTACGTGTCATGACTATAATAAATTGATAGAAGACGTGTCGAAAACATTTTAATATCAAGTATAAAACTAAAGAACTTGTATCGACGTTTTGAATGAGGTTAATTTTTCTTCAGTATATTGATGGAAATGAAAAGAGTTCTGTTCTTCAGGCAAGAGACTTTCAAACATTGTCACTTTATACAAGCTTGAGTAATTTGTCAGGTTTACCAGCTATAGAATCGATATGACGATGTTCTCTTACGGACTTCAGACAGTGACAAGAAAGCCCCACATAGCCACTTAGCAGTAATTGGATATAACACTACTGACAGCTGAATTAAAGCCTTTTAATGGCTCATGTCGCTTTTGGGATTGTTTAAACGTAGCGTGTCGTTTTGTTTGAGGGCTGTTTGGGCACTTGTTCCATTACAACTTCTTAAGTCCTGGTTCGATTTTAATGCTTCCTTATTTCTGGAAAATTTGACTTTCGTATCATATAAGTGTTTACAGATTAGTGCTACCATTCCACCTTCTTTCAGTGTTTGGAGTGTTTCCTTTGTTTTATATTTATTTTTCTCTGACAGGAATGAACACACTGAATGGAAATATTGTGGCATGTAGAACCGTTGCTAGGCGGCGACCGCGAGATAAGGGACTATAGTGTGGCCGTTGATAGCCAGCGATCCACAAACAACAAAAAAGAATTATGTTTTCTGCGCGGTCCGCTAAGCAACAATTGAACAGCAATATAGAGACTGTTTTCTGCACTGTTCGTGCTGAGGTGTGATGAGCAGGACAATTAGTGAGAGATAGGGGAGTGGAGTGAGGTGGTTGCTGACAGTTCGAATCCCCCTCGAAGTATGGAACCACGCAAATCCTATGCTGAAAATTGTGGCAACATTTAATTATTTAAAAAAATGATATCCTTCTTTTTCTTAACATAGTGAATTTTGCAAGTGTTCATTGCAGGATGTTAGTTTTGTTATAACACAACTAAAATTTTGCTGGTGATAGAATTAAATGTAATAGAAATGACAGATTCAAATAGGCCGACAATTAAACTTGTATTATGCCGTTCTTTCCTTTTTCATATAACAGGATTTCGTGTTTGAAAGTTAACAGCAATCTCTAACTACAAATCATGTGTAACTCTGTTAGCAAAATTCTACTGATTACAGACTGTGTTTCTAATTTTCCGGCTCGGTGAATTTATGCGGGAAGGTCTCTTATCGCAGACCAATCTGGTCCGTCCTTGCACTGAGGGACCATACTTTAGCCCTCACAGATAGAAATTCAGAGTAAACGAATCCAATCTCCGAAGCCCCTTTGACCTTATGCATGGGGTAGTTATAAATCCAGTTTTCCGGAATTCAGGGAAGTGTATTAGTTTTTAAATATCTGTATGTAGGATTACACAGTATGGACCACTCTGACATCGCATTATGTTGATCAGAGGCAGTCTTCGCTAACCAATCTGCACATCATTCGCAGTGTATTGAAGTTGCTTAATATGAGAACTTTCTTTCTGAGAAACAGTTGCTTCGAAGAGATCTGATGTTAAAAAGAATGTCTAGAATTTCTTTTACTTATAATTATAAAAAGGTAAAATTATCCCTCTGTAACAGGCTTTGGAGGCCCATAGGTTTGTGAGACGTCTAGGATCTCATGGTTTCTATAGACAATCGGCTCACATATGGTGGTGAGGTCAGCCTCACGCGCCGGCCGCCCACTGCTCCCAGGAAAATTGCTGATACTTGTTTGTATTAGATGCTGAGTCGACCCCAGGGCCATAGTGAAAGGATTGAGTCAATTGAGAAATCCAGTGAATTCGGGGGGATTCAATCTCGCGACCTTCTGGCTTATAGCATAATGTCTCAAATGAAAATTAATAAGAAACACGGGAAAACAGCTCCTCCAAAGAAGTCATAGAACGCATATGCATGCGTTGATAACTGTGATACTCATGATGTTGCGACGAATTTCAAAATTGTTTTATTTTAACACACACAACGAAGCAGAATTTCAGAAAGTACTTTCTTATTATACGCTATGTATTTTGGCTCTATAAATTGCTGATCCAGAGTTTTAGGATTCTGGAAATATTGTCTGCCTTGCTAATCTTGAGGGTAAGGGCAAGTTCAGAATCTGTTTCGATAAACTACGTTGGAATCGTGAGAATTCATTCATTTTCTGTTGGAGTATGAATCTTCTCCATTGTCATAAATACTACATGTTTTGATGAGACTTCTTAATTTCTTGAAGCTTACTAGCTACAGTGTTTTCGGGACATAAATCCATATCTGATAATCAGAGCCATAACCGTATGGCTTAAAATACAGTATGCGTCAAAGAATGCTGTACTTAAACTCGCGCATCTCGAAAGCGCATGTGCGTTGCCGACGGGGCATAGCTCCAGCAGCACGTGTTCCCAGTAGTGAAAGGGAAGTTGTGTTGTGCAATTGTTGGAAATGGGTCTCTCGACGGAGGAAAAGTATTCATGGTTGAGTATTATTTCCGCTCATACGGAAATGGTCGCCGTCGTTTCGGAGGAACATATCACCTTCATATTTAGCATCGAAAAGTAAGTCAAACAAAAAAAAACAGAACTGCTTGCTGACTGCTTCGTGCTTGCTCTAACTTGTCTTGCTCCTCAAACCTGCAAGATGGAGTCTACACGTTTTTTTTTTCTGAAACATCGGTGGAATTTCAACCGAGTACACTGTGTTATAACCCAGAAAACAGAATTCCTCATTGTTTATTAATTCAGTTATAGTTCTATTAAAGATGTTGTCCGTCACCGGGACTATATAACATCGAACTGTATAGTGATTAGCGAGTAACGAACTGGAAAGTTTGCTGAAAGAGGCGGTCGTGGCATAATTTGAGGTGCTATTTAGGCATTTGTCTGAAGGGACTGACATAAATTATACAAAGAAAGTCAGTCAGAATAGACGGTCTTCGGGCCTTGATTTCATCACGGGATCTTTCTAGTACGAAGTATGAGATGAGTTTGTGCCCGTAGCTTCCCCCGCCTTCTCGCCCCACAAATTCTCCTTTTCCACTAAAAACAAAGACTAACCCTCAAATAAATTCCCACTCCTTGTTTATACATCTCGTCGTTACTTTTGTTTTAAATAATAAAAGGTAAAGAGGAACATTACAAACTACGTATTAAATGTAAAGGTGAAGCTGTCCACCATGACGGTGTATGGGGGAGTTGATGTATAGATCCACGTTTCTTGACCTTGGCACTAGCTGGAGGTGAGCGGTCAGCTTCACACCCTGGCCGCTTTACTATCCACTGGATAGGAGGCTGAGTGGACCCCAGAACCGGTCTGGAGGTCTTGGAAAGGAGAAAATTCTTGACTCTACCGGGACTTGAACTCCGACCCCTTGGTTGTCCAGCCCGTGGCTAGTTGCTATGCCGACTATGCTATCCCGACACCATATTACACACTATTACAGATCATTAATAAAACAGCAATTTTTGTGTGAAAACTTGTAGTTAAAATCACACTTGGCTGTTGTGTAACTTTTGTCTCTTTTATTTATATTATTTTGGTTGATCAGTGACAACGTCCAGTCACTGATTGCTGAAGATGTGCTTGATTATACTCCATCATGTTTCGAAACTTATTCAGTTATCGCTTTGTTTTATTATAATTTCAGCTGCTGATGTTGTTAACACCGTCCGTTAACATTTATCTGATATTTAAGTTCTTCACAAAATTATTCACATCGCAGTCCGACCTCTAAAGCAAAATAATTACTTAACTTTATGTCTAATCCGGTCGCCTACAAAGACATTCTTGTGCTAGGGTTCAATTTGGAGTTGAAATTTAATTTAACTGAGGTCACTCACTGCGCGACTGTCGTCTGTTTGGGTCCGGCGTTAGTTGCTTGCTCGTGCTCCATATTGTCGTCACGATGATGGCGTAGCAAGCAGAGATGATGACGGCCGGTACGACGAACAGCGTCACGGCTACGAGCGTCATGTACAGCTGCCACTGCCACTGCTCGGAGAAGTCGATCCAACACTGGAGGCGGCCTGAGGCGAGAGCAAGGCGACTTCAACACTCACAGAGAAGCTACAAGATACAGCTTCCTTATTTAAGCTTTCAAACTCAAATTAAAATTAAATTATTTTTGTTTCTCTACTTGTTCTGGGTGTCAGTTACAGTGGCCACGCGGTCTAAGGCATGAAACATCTTAGCCCTCTCGAACACTGGGATCATGGGCTCGAATCCCACTCGAGGTAGCGGCCTTACGACGCGCTGATCCTCCGTCCAAGGAATCCTACCGAATGTATATAAGATTAAGAAACTGAAAACCTGCCAAGGTCCACAATGGTTGTATAGCCATTACATATAGCTGTAAATAGATAGAAGGATGGATGGATGGCTGGACGGACAGGCAGATAGACAGATAGATCAGCTAGACAGACAGACAGGGAGACAGACTTTTGCTGAGTAATGTATGGTTGTCAGCAATCGAGCAGGATAGAAATCAATTCATGACTAACAAACAAATGAAAATGGAAGTGTGGGAATGTGGACGTACAGAGCTATTTGTCAACTAGTGAAACACTTCAGACTGCTGGGGATTTGATAGTTGAATTGGTGGTATGTGGGTTCTCGAAAATAGCACCAATTAAATCACATACAACTCAATTAAAGATTTTTCATTCCTGTCGATTTTCTCTCCGATATGTAAAGTTTCTTTATGGTGTATTTTAAAACGTTTGAGTAATGGCAACATAATTATATTGGTTTTATATAAATATAGCACCAAAGCATTTTTTAAATTACAATCTTTTTAATTCTAAAGAAACTACAGTTTTAATTAATAGAATACAAATATTACATAAGAGCAAAACGACTCTGTTTAGAAGGAGAGGAGCTTTGTTTTCGCTCTAATCGGAGTTAGTTATTTAACAAAACTGTTGATGGGACGCAAGATGCAAAGGTTTGAGAATCACTGATATAGATAATAATAATCATACATATTGGGTAAAGTAACAAAAGTAATAAGCAAAACATTCATCTCTCACAAAAATCAGTATCAAAATATTTCTTAACCCTTAGTTTATCTCTTCAGGTAGGCCTATATATTCTAACTTAATCACCCAAGACCTGTAGCACTAGAAGGTAAAACTGTCGACATGTATTTTCTGTTACGTCTCCTTCAAAATTAAGCTCTGTCTCAGACAGATTCCATTGCAAATTTTCAGTTGTTCTTATATTTAATTTTTTTTTTCACTGGCTCTACAGCCCCCTTGGGCACTCGCCTTTGATTTTCAATTTCATGATAATTTTACAGGCGGTAGGACTCCTTGTACGCGAGAGACATGTTCGTCGAAAGGCCTCTACCTAAACGTAGGAAAACACAAATACAGAAAAAAACACATACACCTACCAAACATCCATGCCTTGTGTGGGATTCGAAACCACGATCCTGGCTTCCGAGCGAGCGAAGAGATTATATGCTTCAGTCCGCTCGGCTGCCGTGACAGGCCAGTATTTAAATACTACCTCGTAAAAGGTATAGAGGAGCATAGAAGTAAACCTCCACATATTCCATACTTCATTAGCAGACTGAGTGAATGAGACGCATCAGACAAAAGGCGCTTTAATGCCACACCCTGAACACATTTAACCTATTGAAGTGGAGATAGAATGTTCATCAAGACTTTTCCTGGGCTTTATCATAAAGAGAACAATATCAGAGATCCTGCAGGGGTTAGATCTTCGACTCTGCTTCTCTTGTCGCTTTATTCAGATGTAATAAAAGCTAATATTTTATATAAAAGGAACAAGAAAAGTGGAAAAGTTTCCTGTAACACGAGTAGCTGGAGCTAGCGCAGATCGCTGAGAGATAGTTAGACAAAAATATATTTTTTCCTGATACAGACATTACGACTCACCATCAACTAGTGCCGAGTTCAAGAAAATGTGGATCTATACATATAGTCCCCCATACGCCTTCATAGCATAGTGCTTAATTAGTTAAGCACAGGAACAACTTTCCCTTCTTACAGACCATTACATTACTTTTTATATACGTGGTAGTTATATTCTGGGATATGGTAACATATGGTTTGCAGGTTATTACAATTATTTTGGATGAACTCTGAAGATGGAGGCAGAATTTTGTTTAGAAATCTTTTTGTAACTACCTGTACTTACCAGAATGCCGCGCGTCACAAAAGCAATACGTGCCTTAAACCTGTAGCTTCGCGAAAATCTCAAATCTCACACATTAATTTATATTCTTATAAAATTTAAATTATATTGTTTGTAGTTTATGCAATCCTGACATATACGCATAAACACACCATTTTGTGTTAATTTTATATATTTTTTACTAAAATCGAATTCGCAATATTCCATCTCTTCCGAGAACAGAGCCAATGAATCCCCCATTCAGACGGCAGACCGCACAACTTCCTGCAGTCACCGAGCTGTATTTTTTTTTCCGTGTTTCAAACAATCAAACTAGCTATTTTACTATAGTCTGTCGAATAGAGAGGTAATTTGAAATTAACCCAATTAATTTTTTCCGATATTGGCTCTTATATAGCCCACTCCTTCAGTTCTGAACGCCGTCCGCCCTACGATCAAAATGCAATAATGAACATCCAGATTTTCTAGGAACCTGTCCCTCTGATCTCTTTCAAAGTTTGTCAGCCTGTGCTGAGGCTAATCTGCATCCTCCCACATGGAAGGATGTGTCACGTAACGACTTTTTAACATTTTCCAGTGCACAGTTTTACCGAGAGCTACGAGATGACAGAGCAAAATTGCTTCAAGCGGTAACACGTCTAACTTGCATTCCTAAGCTGCACTATTCGAATTGCTGCCCTGACACCTATTAACCTGACTGAAAATTTTCGTGATTGTTCTCAATTCTCCAGACAAGGGCTCAGGTAGTGCCTCAAATTAGGCCACGATCGCTTTCGTCCACGTCATTTTCAATTCAGAATTAATTAATTGTCCTACATTTCAACACCTTGTGTTCTACACTACGAACAGCTTCGTTAAACGTTCCTTAAATGCATAAAAGATTTTCGTGATGAAACCACAAAAGAACTGTTGTCATTGAATAAAAGAGTTCAAATTCTAGGGTATAGGCTCTCACAGCGGTGGTTATAAAGAATTTTATCTTCTGGATTATGGTGTTGCCTAGCCTGCTGAGAGTTACCAGCTGTTTCGGTTGACTGCAGAACACCACACGACGTTATATCCCACAAGATACAACTCTTTATTCTTCAGCTAGTTTTATATGTAGCTTCTTATTTAAAATATTTTTTTATTCTCAAAAATATTGGTCAAAGTAGGCCTATTTCACTAACACTACTCTCGTAATTAATGGAAATATTTTACTGAGACTCATTTGAGAACAAGACGCACAGCACAACACACAACTCACCAAATCAAACGCACATGCTCATTGAGGGAACTTATATTAAAAACATGAGGAACAACAGAAGACAGAAATTTCCTGGCCCAAAAATTTTAACACCTGATGATGACCACATTGATCGAAACATGTAGTGATGGGCTTTTAAATTTGTAATTGAATAACTTTTAATGGATCTTATAGATCATAGTGTTGTACGTGAGACTGCAAAAAAAAAAAGAAGAAAAACTAATCGAAACTAAGCGAAAAGTGCAACAGGATGCTACAACATAATATTATTTCACTGAGAAATTAACGACAGAAACACATACCATATGTCATTCATTATGTGAAGTGCTCTAGGATCACGGCTGTAAATATGAAGATTACGGTTTTCTAAAATGTGACACCATCTAGTTTGGTGTATAAGTACCAACGTTTCGAGGAAACTAGATTTTTCCAGCTTTATAACAAGTTGAAAAATGCTGCAGACTGCCACCACCTACTCACGTTGGTTCCTCGCTCGCGGATTTTTCTACCCTGAAAATGGAGGTGATATGTTCCTCCGAAACGTCGGTTCACACAAGACTTATACTGAACCACATACCAGAACACGGCATTCTTCATAGTCACCGCTGTGAAAACCTCAGATCCTTGTAATAGGTTATCTAGCGAACTACCGTGGCTGACATCCCAGAAGACCGTATCTTGTATCATCTGATGGTTTGTGGCGCGGGTTGCATTTCGCTGCAGAGCGGGATAGCAAACGTACAGGCGTCCCAGACGCAGGAATCGAGCCGTGGTGTAGCGCGACTGAGCACGGCTTTAAAGTCTGGATTTTCATTCGGGTGGTGTGAGGTTCGAATCTCAGCTGAGCTACGGGATGTCTAATTGATATTTATCGCGGTTATCTTCAGTATGTGCAACGAATATTCGAATAATAATGACCTATCGCATGATAGCAGAAAATGAATATTTAATAGTATTAATAGTTAACAGAATTCTGCCATTGGAAGCGATCCCGCGCTGCTTCTCTCCAACCCGACTTTCGTATTGTCTCCCCAAGATCCATCTTAACGTTATATATATATCATTCTTGCTCTTTCGAATAAACGCTTAATGGCGTTCCGTGTGAAGTTCCCATCCTAACTAAGCCTTCTAGGTGTCATTATCGTAACAATACACGTGACTTGTAAAAATAGTGAAGTACCTCAAAGTGTTACAACCACGTATTTCAGAATCATTCAAGGTAAAGGATAAAGTTCGTCAATTTAAATTTCTTCGAGGGTGTAGCTACTTGGACATGCCATTTAATATAACCGAATCTGAACTAGATTCTCCATTTTTCTTGAGACAGGAAACAATTAATTATTCCAAATTTCAAAATTTTGAATTTTAATCTCACTTTGACGTCAATGCCCCAGGTGGTAGGATCTGTCAAAGCGAATAAGAAAACTGCTCTCCACCACTCCACTGTCGGATCGCCAGACAGGTTTAACGAATCATAAAATCGAATTTAATCTTTATTAGCGACTGGATTAAATTTTTATTTACAACGAAATTTTAGGCAGCTCAATGGACAATCAAAGAGTTTAAGCAGATATGTACATACAAATATTACATTTACCTTCTGCGTTGGATTTTTATTGTTGTTCTCTAATAGCCTATTTACTCAGCTGCATCCCTTTATATTGCTCTTTAATTTTATTTTAGAAAAAACGAATCTAGATGTTATTATGTTCTGTATGTTTCTACTTCGAATGGTTTTACATGCAGTATTCCTTTTTTAACTATACAGTTTATTAAATCAAAATGAAGTTCATTTCCTTTTGTTGTTTTATAAATTCTGTTCTTCATCATCGCAAGATGCTTAATCGCCAACTGATGATAACCATGCAACAGCCGTAGCAAGGTTCCACATATATTTCTTCTCGAAGTTGAAGTAAAATTTTAAATTTAGGGAAGTCAGAAATTCTGCGATCCACATAAAGCAGCAGTAATTTGTACTCAGAAGGGCGGAGAAGGGGCTGAGTTGATTATTTCGAAATGACATAAAGATAGGAGACAGATGTTTTGAAAATGTGACACAATTCAGATATTTGGGAACAACGATAACAGATCGAAACCTGATTCAGGAGGAAATTAAGAGGAGACTGAACTCGGGTAATGCTTGCTACCATTTAGTTCAGAATCTTTTGTCTTCTCGTCTGTTGTCCAAAAACATAAAAATTAGAATATACAAAATTATAATTTTGCCTGTGGTTCTGTATGGGTGTGAAACTTGGTCTCTGACATTAAGGGAGGAACATAGACTGCGGGTGTTTGAGAACAGGGTGTTGAGGAGAATATTTGGATCAAAGAGAGATGAAGTGACAGGAGGTTGGAGAAAACTGCATAATGAGGAGCTTCATAACTTGTACTCNGACCCAAAATTTGCGTTTTGTTGACATTTTTGTATTTATTTTTATTCGTCCTTACGTTAAATTAATCATTAATCGATATATGACGGTTACAACACCTAAACCATAGATTCGTTATGCACAAGGAAATACAATTTAAAGTGTTCATAGTAGAAGATATCTTCACATAGTTTTAGGGATGAATAAATTTTATAGCGGACCGTATTTTGCAGATCCTAACTTAAAGTGTACTATTGAATGTCAGACGAAAATTAGCAGGATGTGAATTTGCTATTCTTCAACGATGCTTTACTGAGAGAATGAATATATTAATGACTCTAGAGAACACAGCAATGAATCATTGCTGTGTTGTGGGATGTAAGGCCGTGTAGTTCCGTGGACTTTCACTGACGTTTCAGATGAAAGTGCTTATGGTCGAAGACTAAATCGAGAAGAATCCAGCAGGAAGAAAGCGTCAAGCAATTTTCTTTCTTGATTTGTAAACTAAGTGTACATCCCCTTGAAGACGCAGGCAATAATTTTGCACGAGACGTCTGTGACCTATAAAAATACACTGCGATACATCCCAAAAGATAGCACCCTTCAGAGTCGCCGCTATGGCAACCTCAAATCCAACACAAATCATTGTGGTAGGATGTCCTTCATTGTGGTAGGATGTCCTTATTGTTGTGTTTTGTGTATTGTGTTTTGTTTGAACGTGTTGTCATTTAGTGTAATGTGTGTTACTTGTCTGTTGTGTCCTATTGTATACTACTGCCACCGGGCTAAAACCCAACTGCAGTATAATAAATAATATATAACACAGTAATGAATCTTCTAGTACCCTACAAGGCTGGAACATTTTTGACCATATGAGACTATCACCCTCTCGAAAACGATTTTGTGTGCAATTTGCTTTAGCTAGAGAAGACTCGGAGTTTAGTCGATTCGAGTCTATGTGGACTTTGTTCAATTCCAAACTTATAAGGGGATCTTTAAATTAAGCGAATTAATTTAGTGTTGAAGACTGTATGCACTTCTTTGCAAGTGTAAGCTGAAATTTTAAGTGACATAGGCCTACATTTTAGACAAAAGTCGCCCACGAACGTGTTAGCATAATTCCATCCATTACATATTTTATTTGGCCTGATTTTTATTTAATTTGCTGTAAATTATAGTATGGACAGTAGGATATTGCGTGGACCTACAGAGGAGAATTTGCGAGTCTTAATTTCTGATATGGGTCATTTTTCACAACTGAATCACATGACTGATGGTACATTTACGTTTTCTTTTTCTGGTAACGCGTTTATATTCTTATCGTGAATTTTGGCACCTTGCCTCCTACATTGATAAATATCCAAACAGATTTCAAGCCGACATAAGATCATTAATCAACTTCGTTTGGGAATTTATCAGTAGTAGTGGTGCTGTGTTGAAGGAGATTATATGCCCCATGCAAAAAAAAAAACTAGTGGTAAACTAATTAATACAACCTTTATAATTGGCGATAACTTTCAAACCAAGAAGGGTTCATTAACAGTTCCTAGCGTGCCTCATTATTGTCCATTATATCACATAACACCATCTTTAACATTCCGCACGCCTTGGAACGCATGCAAACAGCAGCACCTGGACTTCTTGGCTCCTTCCGGTCCGCGTTATGGAAGTGAGTGAAGCTAACATGCACGTCTGTGTGTGATTATGGCAGAGAGAAGAGAGTCGCACTGGAATGGTAGGTTCTAAAGGGTTATGACGATGGTATATAACACTTGGAATTATGGGGGTTTTGGACTTTATCCCTCATCGGGTATTCTAAAAAACGCAAAAGAACACAACATTTCGGAAACTGGATCTGTTTCCGTCCTCAGGTGAAGGGGTGGAGAGACACTTATTCTGTTGGGTTCATTAGAAAGAGCTAACCTCAAACACTGGACAGCCTGTGCCAGCGTAACTACAACTATATGTACCCCTGAGGTCAGGGTCTGTCAGGCAGTTCTAATGATATAGGTTGTCACCTGATTGAGGTTAACTCTTTCTAAGAGGCCCCAAACACCCCCCAAACACACAGTTTGGCCTCCAGTTCGGCCTGCACAGTTGAAGACTGAAAGGCAAAACTGATGTGTGTGGTGCGGCCGGCCGGCCAATCGTTTGGACTGTTGGCCTGTGGGAAACCCGTTAGTCCGTCAGTTCTGCCTGCAGGACCATAGCACGTGACGTGTGTGACTCAACGTTATAGGCTGGAAGACGTGATTGTGGCATGAAGCCTGCCACTTTATCTGCGCGTGTATGGGGAGGAAAGGGAGGGGGTAAACTGTCACAGTTTTGCCTGTAAGGTCGATCGGAAGGCAGAACTGTGTGTGTTTGGGGGGCCTAACTGACACAGAAATGTAGATGTTTTCCCACCCCTTCGCCTGAGGTCGGAAACAGATCCAGTTTCCGAAATGATGTGTTCTTTTGCGTTTTTTAGAATACCAGATGATGGACGAAGCCCAAAGCCCCAGTAATTCCGAACTAGAGGGGTGTTTGCTCATTTTATTATCCTGCTATACTCATAAATAAAATTACAACTTAATAAATTTCGGGGTTAATATTCAGACACCTATTTCATAGAGAGGAGGTCGTTTGAAGCAGATGTTGGAATGGCACCTCACAAAATTGGACCATGATCTATTCCTTCCACACTCAGTTCCATCATTCATAAATCATCCTCACTTTATCGTTACATGATTTATGCAATTGAGAAACTGTAGTTAAATAGTCAAGAAAGAAAGAAAGAAAGAAAGAAAAGAAAAGGAAAGAGTAAAACCCATGGCTCACATGACTGAGGCAAACTGTTACATGAACCATACTGCTGCATCTTACAATATGCAAGAGTTCAACATGCTCTGAATGTGAAGAGTTTCGTATTCGGGGACTAAGTCAGCGGACGTTTCGGAAGAATATTCCCCTCAATCTTCAGAGTTTAAATGTAAGCCAAGCAAGGAACCAGCAAGAAGTAAGGAAGCTCTGCTTACTGCTTATATTATAGAAACTAGAACTCTTCATGACCATCGTTGTGAAATTCAAAACCCTAAATGAATCTTCTTGTTCCGTAAGAGGCGAGGAATTACTTGAGCTACGATCAGCTTCTCAAGAATGATTCTGTTCCATGAAGTTGAGTATCTAACGTCACATATTTTCTACACACATAATGGAAATTACAATTCTCTTAATATTGCTGAGATATGAGGCCGTATAGACTGGTAGTTGTTTGTCGAGTTTTCGCAGTCTTAATCTTTGGGATAGAGGAGTAGAAAGAATATGTTCTTCTACTCTGAAGATGAAGGCTGTACTTTCCTCCTTGACGTCAGTAAATATCAGCCACACCACATGACGTCACACTGAAGAAGGGACGGCAGTCTTCACAGTCACCGCTGTGAGATGCTCCTAAGTTTGTCCGAAGCAGGAACTAGCCGTTGCGATTTGTCTCCTAGTTCCAGTCCGCTTTGTATCACAAAACTTATACTAACAAATCTGTTAATTGCGATTCTCCGAAGTTTTGTAAAATAATAGTAGTTTATTACACGAATGTCATGTGGGAAATTGTCTGTTGTCTGGTATATATAATTACTGACTAACTGCCTGACCGACCGACCGGCCAACAACTCCATGGAGATGAGTTCTTTTTGAGAAACCACCAGTCGCTCAGCTACGCAAGAATTTCCCAAAATTTTACGGAACCCGAAAGTTCATTACCATGTTCACTGGTTGCTATCCTAAGCCAGAATAATCCCATCCATACAACTCAATCCTATTTCTCTAAAATCCATTTTAATATTGTCCTCCTACCTATGTACTATACCGTTAAATGTCATTATTCTGTATCATAAGACACTGGAGCTGTACTAAGTTTTATACTTAAAAGATTTCTCCCAGTTATTGAGAGAAGTTTATTTTAACATCCTCAACAACTGAGATCTCATGGTCTAGAGGGTGGTATTCCTGCTTCACATCCGGGAGGACCAGAGTTCAAGTTTCTGCCCCTAGACCGGCTATGCAGCTGAGATTCTCGTAGTTTATTCAGTCCCTTCAAGCAGGTGCCGCCACAGTACCTCAATATGGCCACGGTTGTTTCTTTCGACTTCCTTTCCAATTCATTATTCAGCATTTGACAGCATAGTCTGAGCTATTGATCGCGTCGTTAAGTGAATCATAAATAAAACATAAGATGTTAAAATTTCGGGTAAGCCTTTTACTTATTTTATGAATAATTCTCCCAAAATACGGCTATTATGTGAAGCATAATTTGCATAAGAAGGTATAAAATGGAAGCAGGAATACGATGGTTTATCGCCTGAAATAATTTCACAGTCGAAAATTGCATTTAAAGAACTGCTTCTAGATATCACTTCTCATTGTTCGTGGTAATTCCGACCAAATCGTGTTAAAAAACTAACTTCATGGAGCTGAGTACTTCTAGAGAAGCCGCCAACTCTGTACCTTTCAAGAACTTCCCAACATTTTATGGAACACGAAGGTTCAATTCTGAGTTCACAAAAGCCTTCCACTGGTCCCTATCCTGCGCCAGATAGATCCAATCCATACAACCCCGTCCCATCTAAGATTCATTTTAATATTAGTTACTCACCTACGTCTTGGTCTTCTTAGTGGTATCTTTCCGTCTGGCTGTTCCACCAAAATCCTATATGCAGTCATCTTTTCCCATTCGTGCTACATACCCTGCCCATTTCACCCCCTTGATCGTGTTATCAAATGTACCGATATTTATTTTTTCATGTGTCTATGGGTCACACCAGCTGCTGGTCCGTTCTGACAATGTAAATGTAGGGGGGGTAACATATATGTCACAAAGAAAAGAGCAGCTTTAATTGACGCTAGTAAGGAGGTTGGTATAGAAATAAAAACAGAGAAAACTAAGTATGTGTTGCTGTCTCGTCACCAAAATACAAGACAAATTCATTATATCAACTTAGCTGACAGATGTTTTGAAAATGTCTCAGAGTTCAAGTATCTGGAAACAAAAGTAACAAATCAGAATTTGATTCGGGAGAATATTATGGCGAGACTGAATTGGGGTAATGCTTGCTACCATTTAGCCCAGAAGCTTTATCTTCTCGTCTACTGTTTAAAAACGTAAAAATTAAAGTATACAGAACTATACTTTTACCTGTGGTTATGTATGGGTGTGAAACTTGGACTCTGACATCAAGGGAGAAATACAGACTGAGGATGTCTGTGAGCAAGATGTTGAGGGGAATATTTGGACCGACGAGGGATGAGGTGACAGGAGGGTGCAGGAAACTGCATAATGAGGAGCTTCATATCTTGTACATTTCACCAAGCATAATTAGAATGATCAAGTCAGGGAGGATGAGACGGTTAGGGCATGCATCATTCATGAGGTCTAAGACAAGGCAATATAGAGTCTTGGTAGGTATACCTCAACGAAGGAGATATCTAGGAAGACGTAGACCGGATTATAATATTAAAATTATCTTACAGAAATAGAATGAGGGAGATGATAACTGATTTGATTTGTCTCATGATAGGGACCAGTGGAGGCTCTTTTGAACATGGTAATGAACTTTCAGGTCCAATAAAATTTTGTCAAGTTCTCGAGTAATTGAGCGGCGACTGTTGGCTTCTCAAGAAGAACTCGGCTCCATGGTGTTAGTTAATTAGTAAGTTATTACTTGACATTTTCTGAGTTATGACGAAAGTAATTTAATTCCCAATGCTTTTAATGATTTAATAACTAAAGTAAGTTACTTTATAGCTAGGTCTACAGTAAAATATCCATGTTATTTTAATTTTCTGTATTTTATGAGACGAAGATAGAAATGCAAGGTTATCTGATCACACAAATATTAGGCATCCTGTGCCAAATGTTGTATGCCCAATTACTTTCTTCAAACCCTGCAGAAATTGTGTTTGTTCCTGATTAATAACGTGATTCTCGAGTTCTATATTCAGTTAATAAATTTCCTGAATAATGGAAAAGTTATACTTAATCAGCTGGATAGAAGATATAATTCCTTGAATGTCTTAACCAAATTATGTTCTAAATTAGGGTATATTAATCTGAATACATTGTTGAACTTGCTACGTTTGTCTGTACTTCTAGTGACTGGAACTATGAATACGCACACAACGTGTTATTGAAACCTAGTTAGTTAGTTAGTTAGTTAGTTAGTTAGTTAGTTAGTTATTGGAGAGCGTGGGTTTCCCCATTGTGCTTCCCTCTGTAATATTCTACCAGTCTCTATACCCTACCGATACTGGTGCGTAACATCAGTCCCGACCGAGCCAGCGAGTTCGGCCTCTACTGGTTTAGCGGTATCTTTACTGCTTCCCCCATCTATCAGAGGCGTTAGAGACTACTGTTGGGCGGGAAATGTCCTGAATTTTGCTCAGTGGTCTCCTTTGGAGACATGAGGTTCTTTTACGTGCCGTAAAGCTACGAAATGGGACCCACGGCTTAAAGTCCCTCCCGGAGGACTTGTTACCTGAATTTTTCCTCCCTTAAAAATTCCACGACCTCCGCCGGGTTTGAACCCGCGTACCTTGAGTCACGAGGTGGGAACGTTACCCCTAGACTACGGAGGCCGCTTTATTGAAACCTAAATGCAAGTAGGAGTTGTATTTACTGGGCAATCGTTAGAATAAGGAATGACTGTTTCTTGCAAATATTTTTAACAAAGCCATGGATATAGTAATTTTAAAAATACATTTTGTACACCACTAAATTGAACATTTATGTTTTTATCTAACCCTATATCTTACATTACTCTCCCAGAACACCACGTTTTGTTTCCGTTTATATATCTTTTTAAATATACGGAACTTCTTTTGCTCTCCTGCCAACCAAGTGCCGGTTCAGACTCGAAGCTCCCAGTATAAGGACTCGAATATGTAATAATACGTTTGCTGCCGGTGCAAGACTGTTGTGAAATGGCGATTAGCAGGGCTGGTCACGGTAGCCGAGCGGTCTAAGGCATGTACTGTCTTCGCTGGCACGGAAGCCGGGATCGTGAGTTCTAATCCCACACAAGGCATTGATGTTTTGGTATGCGTATGTGTTTATTCTGAGCCGGTCACGGTAGCCGAGTGGTCTAAGGCATGCACTGTCTTCGCTCGTTCGGAAGCCGGGATCGCGGGTTCGAATCCCACTCAGGGCATGGATGTTTTGTGCGTTTTTCTGTGTTCGTCTACAGATAGAGGCCTTGCGACGAGCTGATCACCCGCCCAAGGAGTCCTACCGAATGTGTAAGATCTAGAAAAACCGAAGCGAACGGAGTTCATGGAGGTAGGCCTAGGCCCACTGGGGCTGTAGTGCCAAGGAAAAAAAAATGTGTTTATTCTGTGTTTAGGTAGAGACATTGCGACGAGCTGATCACTCGCCTAAGGAGCCATACAGCCTGTAAAATGGTCAAAATGGAAAAAAAACACCCTCGACACCTAAAGGTATAAGAGGAACGGTTTAAGTAAGTGATTGGCAGGAAAGAAGTAAAGAAAATAGAAAAAGAAACTTCTATTGTCACCATTTTAACCACGGATCTAATTTTAAGTCAGTCGTGATTGAACCCGGGTCTCCGCAGTAAGAAGCCAGCGTCACCTGAGCTAGACCACGGCCCGCTTTTTAATTACAGATGGATGCTGTCTTATTAATAATTTAGATCAGAGTTTTTCTTAGGAGATTAGTTCCCGATTACGCTTGGGTTCCATCCCGACATCTGATACAGGAACGGGGAAACGCTTGAAGAAGCGCTGCCGGCAAATTAGCACCCAGTCACTTGAAAATGGGAGCAGATGGAACTTCGAACTGTAGCGTGTATCAGATGTTACATTCACTCATCAGGATCATATCGAAACAAGATCACTGTTTTTGCCGAAATTTCAGGATACCGTAGGTGCAAATTTTACTAAATGAAAATAATATTATGACGTATAAACTCGTTGCTAGGCAACGATCCGGCAAACATATCCCCGCGGGAGCCAATGCGCGCAAAAATAGAACGTCTATTGCTAGGCAACGGATCAGTAAACACGTCCCAAACAATACGGGGCAATAGAAGACATCGTTTTCCGTGGGATCCGTCCGGAGACTATATAACGGGAAGTTCCAAGGGAGTTGTTAGTTGCGGAAAGATGGTGTCACGTGTCTCTTCTTCAATGTGACGTCATGTGGTGTGGCTGATATTTACTGACGTCAAGGAGGAAAGTACAGCCTCCGTCTTCAGGGTAGAGGAACATATTCTTTCTACTCCTCTATCCCAAAGATGAAGTCAGCATGTTCTGCGAAGACTCAACAAACAACTACCAGTCTCAAATGTGAGAGAGTAAAATATGGTCGCAAGTCCCAAAGGATTAGGACCCTAGAAAGACTGCGCTGGAAAGGACCAGCAGCATATACAAAAGACAGACCCACCTCTCGTCAGAGAGGGTGCCCCACAGAAAGAAGATCGTAACTGACGAGGAGTAATAAATATCTGGTCATGAGCCCCAGGAAGGTGCTCGATACCAAGACTTACTGACTGACTGACTGATCGTCAGTCGCAATGTGACTCTGACTTTGAGTTGTTAGTTGTCAGAAGCTGACAGAGTTCAGTTGAAGAAGAGTTCATTTGAGCCAGTTGTTGTCAAGCACTGGCTGCAGTTATGGAAATGACAGTCCAAGGCGAATGGGAAGAAATGTCAGGGAAGGAATTAGACTACGAGAAGAATATTTCATGTGTGATTTGGAGTGACAGTGAGAACATTATAAATCCGTTGCCAGGATACGGCTACTGAAGTCTGAAAATCCTGGTGCGTGTGTAACGGTGAATTGTAAAATGTGTAGATCAGCGATAGCGCTGTAATTGCCTGTAGTTCCGAGTTACGTGTATAAGGTGTCAATAAATTCAATCATCCAATTCAGAACCCATCTTATAAAGCACAAACAAACCAGTAACATGTGACAATATAATGACATTTAAATGAACTAGAATTTAATTGAATAGAACTCCAATTTAGCACATTTCCACATTTTATAAGGAATAACATGATTATGGCTCCATTATATTTAGTGCCTTATCATTTTCCCTCCTGAATAACGTTTGAACAAACTTCACGGATTGGTACGAAACGTGGTATGGCTGTCATGCCGCTAGAGGCCTGACCACCTTAAGTCCCCATAATCACCGTTACAAACATGAAGACCGTGCTAACTTGTGAGGCTGCAGAAATGTCGACCTTTTTACCGTACGTATTACCGTATAAACCTGTAGTTTTGTGTGATAATTAATTTTCGAAAAATATAAAAACTGTATCAAGGAAATATTTTGTGGAATGTGAAACTGTAACATAGCGACAAAGCGAAACCTACACATCGTTCTCTCGTTGATGGCTAGAGTTAATGAATCGTCAGTTATGTATGCGATTTGCGGAGCTAGACCTAAAATAATGTATTAAACATTTCTTTATGTATTAATAATTACAAAAATGTTGCCCATGAGAAAGTTCTATGTTGTATTTGATTATGCACGGTAGTAGGAGCATGTAATAATAAAATAATTGCAGAAAACTGATTACTGAAGTGCATAGTTCTAAATATTAATTTATAATTCTTGCTAATCAGATAGTATAGAGTGAAGCATTTGAAGGAAAAGCCGTCACAAATTCTTCCGAGAACATCTTGTTGTATTTTGTTTCATTTTTTCCTTGGCACTACAGCCCCAGTGGGCCTAGGCCTACTTCCATGAACATCTTCGTTCACTTCTTTTTTTCTAGATCTTAAACATTCGGTAGGACTCCTTGGGCGGGTGATCAGCTCGTCGCAAGGCCTCTACCTGTACACAAACACAGAAAAACGCACACACACAAACTAAACATCCATGCCCTGAGTGGGTTTCGAACTCAAGATCTCGGTTTCCAAGCGAGCGAAGACAGTACATGCTGAACATCTTGTTTATTATTCGTAATTTTCGGCTGTTATATTCAGGTGCTGCTTCTTTTCGGATAATAGTGTTGAGGTTGATTAATGATGTTTAAACACCGACAGTTCGGTGGCAAAAACCGCACGTGTAAACACAGATCATTAATTTTCTCTCGCATCTCTTGACTGCGCGAACACCTCTTTTCGTCTTTTTTTTTTTTCAAGTGACGAGCCATCTTAATTACACCATCCGTTTGCTGTCATTACCCCGAACCACGCTTACCCGAAATATTTAAATTGGACGATGTGACATACAGTAGGTGTAAATATAGCTATAATTTCTGCCAATGAATATATATGTAAACCGAGGATCGTGCCTATATTCCTCCTTATTTAATATCGCTACCTCAGCTGAGTAGATTATACCGGTTCTAATGAAGGGAAGACTGAATGATCAATTGGAAAATACATAGAAGAAAGCGGGTTTGGCTGTTTTAAGACCAGATCCATACATTTAATTGTGGTGACTGAGGAAATTCACGAAGAAAATTAGCCAGAATAACCAGCTTTCGGATCTATAGTGGAAAGTGAGACCTTTCGATTGTGAAGCGAGAATTCTAGCCACTCGTTTGCGACATTGTGTAAAAGGTCACTTCTATAATCCGCGACGGCCCGGGTTCAGTCCCGGGTCTGGTCAAGTGGGATTTGTTGTGGACAAAGTGGCGCTTGGGCCGATTTTCTCCGAGTACTTCGGTTTCCCTGGCCAATCTTCATTCCACCAAATTCTCCGTCACCATAATCACCCGGGGCAGGTACAGTAGACCAATCATGGCCGCCGTGCCGAGCGGACCCAGCTGGACTCCACCCCCCACCACTTCTAGAATAATTTCAAATTAGGTGCATGTTATATTGAATCATCGCGTCATAACACATGTTCTATAGTCTCTACTAAGGGATGTATATGTTACATATATGTTGTTTACAGTTGTTGAAATTGTAGAATAGGCCTAAGTATTTAATATAAAACTTCAGTATTAATACAAATATTATATTTCAAATGAGATAAAGTTACTTAATTAATTAAACACTACGCCCTGAAAGCGTATGAGTAGTGGAGATAGAGCTCCACTATTCTGGACCTCGGCAATAGATGGAGGTGGTCAACTTTACGTCCCTGCCCCTTCACTCCCTGGGAAACAGCCCTCAGCACTCATTTTACAGGATTCTGGACGTGTTCCATATCCTGCCTAAACTCTGTGAAAAGATAAAAAATCATGTTGCCGGAGCCAGGAATCAAACCTTTGTTTTTAGGTCGTCTAGCCGGTAGTCCAATCGCTGTACGATCTGAGCTATGCCGGCTCCGCTTTAATTCAAACACAGCTGATAAAACGTACAAAACTAAGAAAGTCATAAAATATTTAATCTGTAAGACATCTGCATAAATTGAATGATAGCAACTTTAGTGGTGTGGTGCATTGTTCGTAGCTCTGTACTCCTGCAGAATAGAAGCCTCTTCATAAAAAAGTCAGTGCATGAACTAGTTTGGTATTTGACAGGAGTATTATAAATATACTGTATGTCTGTCTGGATGAATTATTGTTGCGATTTTAACATGAACAAAAAGAAACACTGATCCTAAGATAGGATTACTTTTATCCTTTCCTCTACAGGGACTCCTGTAGTAGTGTCCTATTGTTTCAGCTTACTTCCACCCCTTAACGATCGAAAAATTTTAATTTTTAAAGGGCTTAACGTCAGATGACATGTTGTCTTGTTGTGTTTTAACAAGATGGCTGATGTAACTCATATGATGAACATACTAAGCGAGAACCGTTCCTTGTGGCTTGGTACAAAATCTTTATGCACCGCGTGAAAGTCGTGGACTACCTAAGTCCATTAAGGTGCAGAATTACAGATCTAGAAGTCAATTTGAAAAACTCGTCATTGCTCCAGATCTGTTTTCACTTTGATGCTAAATTGACCTGACAGTTTCGCACATCGCTATCCGTCACGGGAGGTGCCCTGCTGTGGGATGTGAGAACCAACAGCTGGCTGGAATTAACTTGCATTCCTTACCTTGTATAGGCGTCTCGCGGTACAGGACTACTATGGGCACTGAGAAGACGGCACTGATGATCCACGCGACGGTAACTAGCAGACGGGCGCGTCTCCCTAATGACAAGAACACCGCGTGCTCTAAAGTGTGTTTCAGAAGTAAAGATAGGATCTATGTTTCGAGGAGAACATGGATAAGAGAATTAAAAATTGGTAAGGTACAAACATCAAAATTACAAAATATCCTACGAATATTTTACATATATAAATTATACAAATATAGCTCCAATTTATACATATACAAATAAACTAAAGCTATCCCTGTAAAATTTATATATGAAAATATTCAGCATTTTGATTCTATTTTATGCCCTCAGGATCCTATATGAAATGGCACACAATTTCGAGACATACGGGATAAGTTTCTACATCAGAAATTCTTATACCGACTATACATAATATATACATATATATATGCAGTGAATGCAAGTATGGAGATGTTTCTGAAAATTTTAAATTTTATTTTCATCCATCTGTATGTTTTTGTCCTAAACTTCTAAACGGATTTAGACTAAATTTAACATCGGATGTTTATACCGAAAAATGATAAAATTTTGTTCTGATCCGTACCAATTGAATTATCCTTGTAAATTTTAAATCATTTGTTAAAATGTCTTAAAATATTTTGATGAATACATCAACAGATTATTCTACATATTATTACGCAACAGGCTTATCAAGTTTTATATACGAGGGTAAGTCAATAAGTAAGTTACAAATGGATATAGAACTTAAATAAGAATACTGATTTGAAAAATGCTTTTATTTCTCAGCATAATCTCCCTGTACATTGAGGCACTTGTCCCATCGTTTCACAAGCCCCTGAAAACCAGCAGCATAAAATTCTTTGGGCTGCTGTAGGAACCAGGCGGTGACTTCCCTACAGAAGGGTATTTTTTTAATGCTAGTGGGGTGGGACTTCCCTTGTACTGCGGCCACTTCTGGCCTATTGTACCAGCCTCAGATGATAGGTGAGGGTGATTGTGGAGCAGTTGGTGGAATGAAGATTGGCAGGTGAAACCGAAGTACTCGGAAAATCTTCCCCAGCGCCACTTCGTCCACCACAAATCCCACTTGACCAGACCCTGGATCGAACCCGGGCCGCGGCCGTGGGAAGCCAGCGACTAACCGCTTGAGCTATGGCGCGATCTTACAGAAGGGTAACTATAGACACTACAGCCACTGCTATTGGTTGTTCACACGGCATGGCCTACCTCATGATGCATGACAGGTTAGGTTTTCACAAAGTCTGTGCACAATGGGTGTCGCGCATGCTGACCCCACAACACAAAATGCAAAGAATGGGTCTGGCATTACAGCATCTCAATCGCTACCACGATGAAGGACACGATATGCCACCACGCCGTGAAGTTGTATGGGGGAGTGGATGTATAGATCCACATTTTCTTCACATTGGCATTAGTTTGAGGTGAGTGGTCAGCTTCACGCCCGTTCCGCTTTACCCCCAGGGCAAACAGACCCCGGTATCCATTGGATCGGAGGTTTGGTGGGCCACAGAGCGGGTCTGGACAACGTTGAGAATATTCTTGTCCCTATTGAGATTCGAACTCCAGCCCTCGGTTGTCCAGCCCGCAGTCAGTCGCTATACCGACTACGCTATCCGTTTAATTCCAATATTACCTGAAAAACTCTGGTATATTTCGAAAGTAATTTATAATATTTGTAGAATATGAACGGATATCTGGAAACGACGGTCTTGTGCTTTGCTTAGGAGAATAAAGACAGTATCTGCATTAACGCGAACGTTCTGAGTAATGTAGCTTT
This sequence comes from Cryptotermes secundus, assembly GCF_002891405.2. NCBI lineage: Eukaryota > Metazoa > Arthropoda > Insecta > Blattodea > Kalotermitidae > Cryptotermes > Cryptotermes secundus. The sequence continues at coordinate 124,996 of NW_019743680.1, forward strand.
GAAATAGACTTACAGCTTCCGGAGAAATTCATGGGATGTGTCACGGCATCGTATCGGTCGATGCTTAGAGCCACCAGGACGTATGTTGAGGAGTACGTGACCACACACTGAAGCATGAAACAAAAGACAGCAATGTTAAGAACGTCAAGAAGGGCTCCTTTACATAACTGTACTATTTTGATGAGTCAAACGCTCTGCAAACTGAAAGAAATAGGAAATACTTAATGAGGGATTCTAGAGGACAGAATGTCAGGAAGCGCATAAGCTGTAATACAAAATGTTAGAAGTTTCTCTTATGGCACTGTAATATAGAACCTAAAATGTACTCACAATGAAAATATTTACAGCTGTCAGTGCAGAGTCTGATCACGTTAGTGGCCTCTGTTGCCACAATGTATCTGCTATCACCACACACTTAATTCTCACTTTCCTCATTGAGATTGTGTAATAAATATTTCACACTTTTTAAACATATATTACTCTACGAAATTGGAGAAACATTACGAATGTTGCTGCCACCTCACAAATTTGCGTTGTTTCCATAACAGTATTACTCACGGCAAGGAATTACAAAGTCAAATTTGAGGTTCATACAGAGTTTATTATCACCAGGGCCCGGATTTTGATGAACTGAAAATATTAAAAAATAACCTATAAAATGACCGAAAATGTCCAGAAACATTACATAAAATATGACCCAAAAATGTAATAGGCAGGGACCGGATTTTGATGACCTGAAAGTATTAAAAAATGACCTATAAAATGACCGAAAAATCCAGAAAAGTTACCTAAAGGAGAAAAGAAAGAACACTTCGCTTCCATGTTATTCACATTTCAGAAAACATATGAAGAAAAATTCCTTAAAATGGCCAAAAATGATAAGAAATACCCTTAAAAGTCCTAAAATTTAACAAAGAATTACCCCCAAAATAAAAAAAAAAACCTTAAACCTAAAAATGTCAAAAAAATTACCTATAAAATTTTCATTTCCGTAACCAGCAGCTCATATCCGAGATTTATATATTTAAGGGCATCGCATAGGATACAAGGAAAAAAAGATGACATGTCATCAAAATCCGGGCCCTGATTGTCACGATTACAGTTTTCTGGGACATGACGCCATATAACTTGGGATACAAGTATCTTCTTTCCCGCAGATGGATGCAGGAGGGTCGTCTGAAGTGTTGACACCTCTGACTTAAATATGTACATACATTCCTTGCTAGTCTTTTTTAGTAAAATCACTGCTAAATTTTGTTGTATAAAGAGACATGTGTTTTACGATGTTTATACGTTTATCTTATTGGTAATACGTCAGATGTGTGTTTATTTAGGATTTCGCTGATTATCTTATTCGTGTGTTGAGTTATTTTAACGTTTCGCAGTACGCAGGAGTCGCGAACCTCAGGACGAGTTAGGCGGAAGGAGAATGCGGCTCAATATATGAGTCTCGCAGTAGAAATAAGGGTGGGGTATCTGAAGTTCCACGCAGCCCTTAGTAGAGGCGTTGGAGCAACTTCAACACTGAATGTTGCGAAATCATGAAAGCCTAAATTAATCTTTAAATACGGTCTAATTATCTAATGAATCACAATTTAAACATCTGTCTATGCAAACGTTGGCCGGATCTAGAGTTGTGACTGTCCCGGATATATCAAAATATGGAAGCCCCTATCATTAAAAACTAATTTAGGTTACGGCATTTCTGATATTTTTTCTTGTTTCTTGTAATAACTAAAAATGCAAACTAAATTCTCGTGGTTCTAGAGAAGGAAGTGTCTCAATAAAATCTGTGGTTTCAATTGTTAATTCGCTCCGGGGCTACGGCTCTGGCAGCGCCTCCTTAAGACCAGCATGGATACCAGCTTACCTGAAGAAAACGAATGAGCTTACACGCTACGTTGCCGGCGTTCCAGGCTACCGTTATCCTCCAAATGATATCTGTCATAACGCTGATGAGGCCAACAAACAAATCTGTAAAAAGAAATATGCCTTCAGATAATTTACAGAAAATGGAGTGAATAGAACATACATTCATACCAAGAATTTCCACCTCATAAAATGTGACAGTTTGAAGTTTGGTAGATGTTTACCGACATTTCAGGTAATTGTGCTGTTTCCCTGAAGATGGAAACATCTCTTTCCTCCGAAACGTCTCTAAATATCTAAAAGACTAACCTCAAATTTCGTACAGCATGAGCATCGAGATCCTTCCTCTACTGTAAGTTAACACAGCGGTTCATTACGCTGTGCAGTTTTGTGTGGCATGCTATACTCAAAAATGTGAGACAATTTGGGTCTGGAGCATCGTTGATTCTATAAACTCCGTGGTTTTAGTCCATAAGCAAACTATACTGACCGACCGACCGCCGCTTGTCGGTGAAGTGCCAACTTTAGCAGATAGGGATGTCGCGTGGTCAGCGCAACGAATCCCCACGGTCGCTAATTTCGGTTTTCTAGACCGGAGCCGTTACTTTTCCTTTCAAATACCCTCTCATTTTACCTCGCGAGGCTGAGTGGATACCGTTCTAGACCCACTACTTCGGGAATCGAACCCGGGACCTCTGCATTTGTAGCCCGGAACTCTGACTACTAGACCACAGAGGCTGATTTACCGTCATTGTGAAATAGTAATGTAGACCGCTGCATCGGCATCAGGAAGAATACTCTGATTTCAACATGCGATGGGACCCAAAATTGCCCTGCTGGAATTGTTGCACCTACAAGTCTATAATCTTTAGGTTGCGACTCAAGGTATGACGTACACTGAAAGAAATTTGAGGAAAGGTATATGAAGGTACGCCTATGTTTAGGCCTACTGCGCAACCTGAAGATATCGGCATGATATCTGGCCGAGTCTTATCGTTGATGTTGATGCACTGAAGTTCAATGTGTCTCTAAATGAGCAGTATATGGTCAAGGTCGACAACTTGTACCCAACACTTGCCTCGCCTTCTTTTATTAGCAGGCTAGTGCTTGCTACACTTCTGCACTTTTCCGTCCGCTACTTAACTACGCTGTTTCAGTTCTGAGGCTACAATACGACAGATTGTATGACAGATGAATGATGAATTTGAAATAATTTTAAATGAAGCAGTCTTGGCCTAATCCAGGTACTACCCCTGAATTGTCCTGCATCGACTGGAGAAAAGCACAGTAAATCTCAGTCAGAGTAACGGTTGTTCCGGACGAATGCAATTCTAGACCGTTATTGCCGTGTCAATCTGTTCGTTAATACACGTATTATCCATCCATCCACTCCATCGATTCATTCCTAGCCGAAAACTATTTTGGAAGGAGTAAACCGTGATTAATTTAGCAAAGTGTTTACGAAAGTACAATAGAAACTTTTAGGTTTAAATAATATCAAATTATAGAAATTCAGAGAAATACAGATACACAAATTTTTCATTATGCTTTCTGTGGAAATAAATCACACAATCCAGATAGGGGGCAGCACTGGACAACAAATTACATTTCTGTTGTAAGCGAGAGCGAGATAGAAACAGAAAGGGATGAAGAGCGACAATTATTTACAACAACGCAACCATGTACTGAATTTTCACGTAATGTGTGTTGCCTAAAAGTTGGGGCATATCCTGTTAGCATTAATGAACTCACCGGTATTCGAGGAAACCGTTTCTGACAGACAGAGTAAAGCTTTAAAACTCGTGTCATTGTACCTGTACCACATTCACGATTCAAGAAACTGAATTTCAGTAAGGCAACTTGCTGATATTTCGAATTAAACATCATCTGTAACCGTACGTTACCGAACTGACTAACTAACTAACTTCATGGAACTGAACCCTTCTTGAGGACCCGCCACTTGTGCAGCTGCTCAAGAATTTCCCAGCATTTTATGGAACCCGAAGGTTCATTACCGTGTCCACAAGAGCCCTCCACCGATCCCTATCCTGAGTCAAATCAGTCCAGTCCATACCATCCCATCCTGTCTCTCTAAGATCCCTTTTTAATATTATCCACACACCTATGTTTTGGTATTCCTACTGGTCTCTCTCGTTCGGGATATTCCACCAATATCCTATATGCGTTTCTCTTCTCTCCATTTGTGCTACATGCCCTGCTCATCTCATCCTTTTTGACTTTATAATTCTAATTATACAGTATTTGGCGAAGAGTAAAATTTATGAAGCACCTCATTATGGAGTTTTCTCCAAACTCCTATCATTTCATCTCTCTTTGGTCCAAATATCCTCCTCAACTCCCTGTTCTCACACATCCTCGGTCTGTGTTCTTCCCTTAATGTCAGGCACCAAGTTTCATACTCATACAGAACCACGGGCAAAACTATACATAATAGAAGATATTGAAAGTAAGATTTGAGGTAAGTTGAGGCTGATAGTTATGGAGATGTCTATCTTCTGGGATATAACGCCATGGAGTCTGTTGAAAATCAACTGAAGTTGCAGAATAGCAGAGTCGAAGAATAAGCCAAGTAAGAAACTAAAACGGAGAAAGTTTCCCCGAAACGCCCATTGATTTTCATCGGAATACAAGGCATTACAACCGGATGATGTCGCTCTTATAATCTTAAAGTTGTTTGAAAAATTGGAAACAAAAATACATTCCGATTAATGACGATTATCAATCCCTAGGATATTTGAAATTAGAGTAGCGTAGGCAGGGATGCAGAGGAGAAGACTGGTATGTAGTATATTGTCACTTGTAAGGGTGTCTTATAAGACGGGTGCTGGATTGGATAATTGGATTTATTGCACCTTATATATTCACAACTCGGGACTACGGTTAATTACAACGCCATCTCTGGTCTACACACTTTCCAGTTCACCGTTCACGCTCTATGATTCTCATTCCTCACTAGTCTTGTCCTAGCAGCGGATTTATAACAGTCTCATTGTCACTTCAAACCACATATGAAGTCTTCAATTCACAGCCTAGTTCCTTTCTTGCTGTTATTTTGAAAGTGCCAACTCGGTTCAATTCTAAGCCTATATCCCGGCAGTCTGGCTTCACGAACTCGATTCTGTTTTTTCGACTATTCTGGTTCTACTGCTGAACACATCCTTACAACCACTTTGCACGATCCCACGGAAAACACAGTCTCTATTTTAAGGAGGCGACTGATTCGTTACATAGAAATGGACGTACTATTCTTGCGCGCGTTGGCTCGCACGGAAATGTGTTTACGGAGTCGTTACCTAACAATGAGTACACACGTCACAAAATTAAATATCTCACATTCCTTTGTTACAGAAACAAAAAAAAATCAGCAAATGGATCTGGGCTGTGGGTACATTAACAATCGGAATACACGACTGCATATCTGGCAAATTTCCTTCGTGAGACTAAATCACAAGAGTCCCAGGTGTTGGAATACAATTTATTCAACCGTTCTCTTTCTTGCAGCCCAGTGTTACAGACTAGACCTAAGCAGGAGCATTCAGAGGAAATCGCGTGGCAAAATTCTCATCTAGAATTCGGAAGGTTGGCGTTACTGTCAGTTTTCCCCCCTTCAGGTTATGTCCTGGTTATTGGCAAGCTGTCCGCCACTATCTCAACTTCTTTCTATTTCACTTCCTTTTTTCATAGAGTTTGTGACAGTCTCCATAAATCACAAATTTTCGGAAGCTTCCTGTCCGTACGAAAATAATTTACGTGGCTTTAATTTCGTATTGATGACAGAAATATAGGCCCAAATATCTAAACGCATGAGGTGCATTTTAAACCCGATTGTTTATCACGACGTATCTAATCATGAATTCACAACATGGCATATTTTTAACCTACATCTTTAATTTGGGGCATGTGGCAGCGTAGTCGGTTCATGTAATATGCAACAAGCCGGAAGGTTGCGGGTTCGATTCTCGGAGAGATCATTTAATATTTCAATTGACCTAATCCTTCCAGCCGCATTATGATCATGGGGTCGACTCGGCCTCTGACAGAAATGATCACCAGGATTCGTTTCTGGGGGTAAAGGGCGGTCAGCGCATAAGACTGAGAACCTCACCGCCATCTGTGAGCCGATTGTCTAGAAAATATGGGAACCTCGACGTCTCACAACACTATGGGTCTCCACTACCACTTACATGGAAAGCTTTATCTCTTTTTTTACATCTTCAGTATACCTTGAAATTCTAAAAAATCTTGACCAGATTTCCTTTTATGAGTATTAAAGTTTTGCAGCCTGTTTTTATACAATTACGAGATCATATGATTGTAAAACTTTCAGATAAATTTTAATCCTATAAGATGCACGATCAGTGGCACTTTGAGAGCGAAGTCCTCTCACCTACCTCCACCTGCCTGTCCCTGGAAGCAACAGGGTGGCCTGGCTGGCTGACTAAGATTGATGGTGCCTAAGGCAAAGTGTGAACTACAGTTCCGAGGCATATGTGACAGTGAGGCAGAAGTGTGGTGTACGGTGCGCTTAGGATACACGGCGTTCTTGCATTGTATCTAGCTTTCCCCCCATACAAAGGGCTGTGTGTGGGTGGAAGATTTCCCCTGTAGAAGCAACCGGAATATCTCGTGGTTCTGGAGAAGCGCCCTTTGAGGGCGAGACTTTATCTTGGTGAGCAACTTGATCATAAGAGGAACTAGACCGACTAGCAGAATAAGCGGCCATATTCAATAGACGTACATAAGTATTTTGTCATAATCATCGTCATCATCATTTATTTCGAGGTAGGCTTTTATCAGCCCACTGCATCTAGAAAACTATCGTCCCATCATCATCTCTGTAGTCCAGCATTCCCCCAGCCATATGACTGGTAGTTAGTAACATTTTAGGACAGTCTTTAATTCTCCTTTCTTAAGATGTGATTACGATAATTTATTTCTTGTGGTTCTGGATCCTTTCTTCTAAAACCTGCATTTGTAATGCATGGCTTATTGTACGAAGGAGAGTCTGTAAATAGTCCACAAATGGAAGTAGAACAAATGTAATGGATGCAATAGATTGTCTATGTGTATCACTAGGTAGCAGCACAGTCCAGCTTCATGAGAGTCTACGTAGCAGACACGCATGCTCATGTTCAGAGGCCGTTTTCAGTAGTCAAAATGGTGACTGTGCTTGAGGTTCTACAACTGAAGAGCAGCGTTTTTTTGTGAGTTTTTATGTTTAGAAGCACTCAATGCAAAGATATTCATATAGAAATATTTCTGTTTACGGTGGAAAGTGTTCGTTGCCTAAAGCGGTTCACAACTATGTCGAGAAATTCCCTCAGTGACGTCTGGCAACAGCCATATAAACACAGCCGAACATGCAACCATAGCGGAAGCTATGTTTACTGTCGATCCGATTGACGCGCCAGTAGTGAGACTGAATAGTGATCACGTGATGTGTGTTTACTGTAGGTCCATGTCTGTTCCGCGGCTATGTAAGTAAGTGACAGAATTCGTTCAGGCAGTTACAAGTTACAAGTGAGAAACAGCGACAGAAGCACGCGAACAAGCAAGCAAACAGGCAAACCCGAGGAGTACAAAAGAGTAAAAGAAGTAAAGTCTGTGAAGATTTAACAGGTGATTTGAAGACTTTTAGTATTTTAGAGTGCAGTGGTATTGGGAATGTGTGCTTAAGGGAGAGGTCTATAGTTCATGTGTTATACAGCTGTGAAGACTAGTGAAGATGAACTGAAGAGATTAGAGTGGAGTGCTTTGTAGGTTGAAAATCAGGAGCAGTGTTATAAGTAATTTCAGTTACTAACTGTAGGTTGTTAATAAGTCCAATTACCAATACGAACCCCGTCTTTAGTCACCCATGTAGGTAACAATATTCATAAAGAAATGTGGATTTTTCATATTGGCCCCAGAAATAAAAATTTGATTTTCTCAAATTTGCTGTAGCAATATTGATTAAATTTCAGTAATATATAAGGGAACGTTTCCCTACATAAAATTTTGTAGGTGGTATTTTCAGGAAAATAACTATTCCATCTAGCGGCCAAAAAAATATTAAATTATATGTGCTGCAGTTTTATGTGTATAAACTAGGCCGCGCCATAGCTCAAGCGGTTAGTCACTGGCTTTCCACCGCGGCGGCCCGGTTTCAATCCCGGGGTCTGGTCAAGTGGGATTTGTGGTGGACAAAGTGGCGCTGGGACAGGTTTCCTCCGAGAATTTCGGTTTCCCCTGCCAATCTTCATTCCACCAACTGCTCCACAATCACCCTCACCTATCATCTGGGGCTCGTACAGTAGACCAGAAGTAGCCGCCGTACAAGGGACTTAGTCCCACCCTACTAGCAATACAAAATATATATAAACTATCATACAATTGCTAATAACATATAAATTTTGGCAAGAACCGAAGTTTTCTTCTCTTTGGAGCGCATTGAAATCTGCTATCATAATTTTCATGTGATAGTAAATGAACAGAGAGGATAAAGGTTCTAGTTCCTCACAAAATCATGCTGTGTTCGAGTAACCACTCTTATCATCTTTTGGGTCAAGAGCACAAAACAGTAATATCACGACCATTTTATCTTGCATACGATATCCAGTCACAAACAGAATCTACGCTCTGCAGGTGATTCCCGCGTTCACGAAAGAGGTTGTCCCTAATGATGATTAACATTCCCATTTTCATAGACAAAAATTATAATCGCCTGATGAATTGAATGGATTGGGCGGCGCTTATATAACTTGCATGTTGACTGATGTGTTTGTTTAAATCCTGTGAAACGAGCAGCACAGATATCGTCCCAGATGGCTGTTTACCTATCTGTCCGCTCCAGACACAGATCGTCATCGGAATCGGTGAGGTATAACATATGAGCGGCAAGACGCCACCTCCAAATTATGCCTTCATGTCATGTATGCTTGTTTCGTGCAATGGACGCACGATTATCCTGCAGTATTGTGTAAATACGACTATTGGTTGCATCGGACAAATAACCTCATGTATAAGCATCTAGAGCCAGTACGAATAAGATTAGGACCTAATGTACGGGTAACTGCTGTTAGGGCAATAATCCGAGTTTCGAAGTAAACTCATGCCTCGCATGTTAGGCAGCAGCAGTTCTGCCTCTTGTTCACGGCGTTCAGTTTAAGGGGAGGAACCCAGCACGACCTGCTAGACCAACAAACTGTAGGTGCTCGCCTTGCACCGGGTCGTGATATTTAAAATCGTAAAACGCCCTTTCGCCGGACACGGTAGCCGAGCGGTCTAAGGTATGTACTGTCTTCGCTTGCTTGGAAACCGGGATCGTGGGTTCTAATCCCACTCAGGGCATGGATGTTTGTGTGCGTTTTTCTGTGTTTGTGTACAGCTAGAGGCCTTGCGACGAGCTGATCACCCGCCCAAGGAGTCCTACCGTATGTGTAAGATCTAGAAAAACCGAAATGAACGAAGAAGTTCATGGAGGTAGACCTTGGCCCACTGGGGCTATAGTGCCAAGGAAAAAAAACGCCCTTTCATATCCGTTTATATTTCTTTGGTGCTTTGATATCCCACGCTTTTACAGCAAACCTGTTGATTACATAGATAATTATAAATTCATCGTTGTTATGAGATCAGTTTATGCGAACACATGTCATAAGTCGGAGTCTTTTTCTTTCTTTCTTGGGCTATTTAACGACGCTTTTTGTATATCGATGTTATAGGGTGTAACTGAAAGTTAACGGGCAAACTTTCGGTACAAGTTCCACAAACGAAAACAAGAAAAAGTGGCCATAAACATGTGTCTCAAAGCATTTAATTTGTGAGTACATCTCAAAGAATGCTGTACATGGTGCCCCGGCACGTTTTAGCCGTCCTGTGCGATATGTTTTAGTAACATTATGATCCGTGGATAGGTAAGGCAGGACCAACTGCTTGGCATCCACAGTTACCAGATTTTAATCTTCAGGGTTTTTTACCTGTGGGGACACCTAAAATCCCTTGTTCATGCAGCTTCTGTTGACAATGAAGAAAGACTTCACCATCGGATTGTGGTTACCTGTTAGACTATCTGCAACTTCCACGGCATCTTTCAACGTATGTGGCGTTCCATGGTGAAACATGCAGAGGAGTGCATTAAATCTCATGGAACACAATTTGAGCACTGATAATAAATGTACTCTTTCAGCTGTAACTCGCAAATTAAATGTTTCCGGACATTTTTTCCTGTTTCGTTATGGGGAACTTTTGCCCACAATTTGACCTCATGTTTCACTTACATCCTGTAGAGTCCTGTATACATAGCGGTCGGGACGTGAAGCCGACCACTCACAACTATCTAGTGTTAGTATGCCTGGAACTATATTTCCACACCCCGATATATCTTCATAAAGTGATGTTTAATTAAGCACAGCGACAACCTTCCCAGCTGTATACTCCTTGTGGTAATGAGTGAAGAGTTCCGCTCCAGTTCTCGCCGTTCATTTAGGTCAGTTATGCATGTTTCAGGCCATAATGAGGTGTATCGAGGCGTGCAGCGAATATTATGGAGGATACTTTGAGCCCTTATTATAAATTGTAAAGGACTTGAAAAGCAACGAATAATCATTCGTTGCTTAATAGAGGTGCTATCCCATAACATTCCTGTAAGAATCGAAGAAAACCAAGAAAAGCCTCAATCAATATAGGCGGTGCCCTGGTCGACATTCAAACTGAGCAAATCGAGGGCATTGCTTCTATGAGGTGCAGTCAAATGAAAACGGGTCAGAAGCCAAAACATATTGAAAAACACTTCTTACCTCAAAAGTGAACTGCAAAACTTAATACATTTATCCCACTGGGAGATAAGACGGTCAATCCCATCTTTGAAAAAGCTTGTGGGCTGTCTACGGAACCACGTCTTTACCCAGTCACTCACGTCAGCCTTTTCGGCGAATCCGAGTGAAGTCAGTAAAACTCATTAATACTGACCTAGGAGATCGAACAAGACAAATCTAATCTTCAGGATTACTGGGTTTTTGGACATCATCCATCGTCCAGTATTCTATAGAAAGAAGAACACACCGTTTCGGGAACTGGTTCTGTTTCCGTCGTCAGGTGATGGGGTCCAGTGACTAACGGACTCCACAGATTTGGTGTCTCCTACCCCCTCACCTGAGCCGAAAACAGATTCAGTTTCCGAAACGTTCTGTTCTATAGAACGGACGATGGACAAAGTCCAAAAAAACGCAGTAACCCTGAGTGTTATACACCATCATCAGAGCCCTTTTGAATTTACTTCTAAGTACAGTGGAGAGTTTTGTACCACGTTTCGTTATTTTTCTGTTTTATCTGTTTACGTACGTAATATTGGTTTATTAATATTTAAAATCATCTAAATGAGAAATTAAATGCAGAATACAAAATGTTTCATAGCAATTACCGTTATGATTTCTGTGGACTACCTAGAATTGTTAAGCTGATTTAATTGAGATAATTACTATGGGATGACATGGAGCTCATGTAGAGGGTGACACTATCTATCTATATATCTATCTATCGGTCTGCATCCTTTTGTTAGGCTTTGTCCGCTTTTTTCAGTTGCTTAATCCTATACGTAGTCTGTAGGACTCCTTGGACAGGGGATCAGTCCATTTCAAGGGCGCTGCCTACACATAGAATAACAGAGACACAGAAGAAACGCACACAGACATCCATGTCTCATGTGAGATTCGAACTCACGAGCCAAATGTTCGAGTGGGTGGAGACGGTGCATGCCTTAGGACGCGCGGCCACTCTGATGGGTGGGGGAGACGAAATGCAGTACAGTGAGGAGAGTCAGCGGCAAGGGGAACATAAGTACAGTTGAAGCATGCGTTTGAGACCTGGCGTGTGGAGAAGTTTGATGTTAGTGGCGTTCAAAGGAGCTAGTTATATTGTATCAGGTACTCCAATTTTGCTGCTGGGCTAATGGAGAATATGATGGTTATTAGGGTGAATATGATAGGGAAGGGGGGATAAACGAAAGGAGGAAGTCAATAAACATCCCAGAGGTCGGTTAGAATGAGTTAACTTCACGGAGCCCTCAGTTCCATTGACCTGCCACAGTACTGTAACGTCTGATAGTCTGATGTGCTGTGACGGAGCTAACAACTTGTTTTTTCCTTTCCTCCTTTTACTAGTTTATTGCTTTACGTTTACAGAGCCCTATCAGATTATCAGAGCTCTAGTTAACCACGGTACAAAGGTCGTACCATAGATCAGGCGGTTAGTCGCCGGCTTCCTACCGCGGCGGTCCGCGTTCGAGCCCAGGTCAGGTCATGTGGGATTTGTGGCGGTAAAAGTGGTACTGGGGCAGTTTTTCTCCGCGTACTTGAGTTTCCTTTCCAATTCTCATTCCATCGACTGCTCCACACATCATCATCATCATCATCATCTTTAATTCGCGGCTGGTCCAATAGGCCTGTAGTGACCGACTATCAAGTGGACTGTTTCACCCCATCACAAGAAACTAGAAAAAAAAAACACCGCCGTGCAAGTAACGGGGTATATTCTTATATGTTCCAGGCTGTACGTAATTGAAGTTATAAACGAAAATCACGACAACTTAAACTTTTCAAGACCATTCTTTCCCCCCTGGCACTACAGCCCCAGTGGGCCTAGGCCTACCTCCATGAACTTCTCCTTTCACTTCGTTTTTTCTAGATCTTACACATTCGGTAGGATTCCTTGGGCGGGTTATCAGCTCGTCGTAAGGCCTCTACCTGTACACAAACACAGAAAAACACACACACACAAACTAAACATCCATGCCCTGAGTGGGATTCGAACCCCCGATCCCGGTTTCCAAGCGAGCGAAGACCGCTCGGCTACCGTGACCGGCCTTCAGGACCTTATCCATTCATAATCAATCTTTCCTTTTTTTACTATTGTGATTCGGTTTATTTCATAATTATTAAAATAGGTACAGTTTATGCGTAGCAAATTTATATCTCACACGTAATACATACGGTCGAATTTATTTTTCGACCGGCCGGCTGGAAATACAATGCTCCCACGCCTCCCCGCTCTTGGTCGCCTTATCGTTTCTTATTCATCCTGTGCACTGGGGTTTGTTTCAACAATGCTGCGTGTTTAGTTATCTAGTTGTCCTTGACATACGTAGAAATACAGTTCGCAGTGTTGTGAAATATCGTGTTCAAAATTGAAATATAACGTGGAACAGAAATTATTCTTATGTGATAGCGTTTTACTGTGCTCTTCGTGGAGGAAATGCCGTAGAAGATTCTGTAAGTATTGCCCTGAGAATACAGTGCAGTGTAAAGCAACGGTTCATAATACCGCTACAAAAGTACGTTTAACGAGATGGATGTTGGACAAGAAGAAATCTCATAAAAGCACGTACAGATTAAAGAATTTGATGACATCGGTACTCGACAAGAAGCAAGTCCAGAGATGTCATTACTTATTGACAAGTTCACGTTGTTAACAAAGTTGCTAAGTTACGACCTTACAAAACTACAATCGTGCATATCCTTTTGTGGTCAGGTTGCAGAGCAAGAATTGGACACTGTTATTGGTCTCAAAAAATAGGCATGCAGTGGACTTCTTGACCCAGAACTTAACTTTTATTCTGAAGTGGCAAAGCAAGAATTTAATGCTATAGGTGGTTTCAGGAACTGGTACCCAGTGAACTTTATGACACAGAAATTAATGTTAATTCTGACGAGGGCTAATTCTCTTTAAGTGGTTACGTATACAGCCAAAATAAGAGATTCTCGAGCACAGAAAATATCGATGCTTTTCATGAAGTGTCATTTCATGATTTAAAAGTTTACATTTGATGTGTATTAATTCGCATAGAATAATTGTATCCGTGTGTTATCACGAAACAATACATTCCGAATGTAATATGAGATTGATTCTCTCTGACCGATGAAGAGGTTCGCGTAGGCGTTTTATGACAGATAATGCAACGTCACTCACGGAGAACCGTTCTGTGGGTGCAATAATGAAGTCTTAGGTGAACGAGTAATAAGCCGAGGATTATAGACTCCGAAAATTACGCGATACAGGTTTATACCCCTATAACTTTTATTTGAGTGGTACGTTGAAAAAAAAATTGTATATGAAAAACCTGGTCATTTTGAAATACGTAACTTAAAGGGGATATAAGGAATGAAATTTCCGCTATTTCCGTGCAGTTGCTTCGAGATGTGTCTAGAACCATATTCTCACGATGTGAGGCATGCTCAACAGCAGAGGATCATCTCTTCGAGAGACTATTTAAACGTGAGGTAAGTTAAATTTATGCAGAAAAGCGGGCAGTAAACAGTGACCACAGCGATGAGTCTGTACGGGAGGATTTCCCCTTCAGCTGCGGAAACCAGTCTGACGATAAATTGTGCATTCATATTTACATTTTCAGCTCTTTTCTGTGCTACTTGAGGAACGTTGAGGGGTAGTGATTAGCAATTATCAATCTTGATCGAGAGTGCCGTTTCTAATCTCGATCCTGAAACTGGTGAAACCGAATTTCTTTGCAGTTTCCATTGATGCCTCCAGAGCAGTGCCAGAAAAGTTGTCTCTGTGCTTAACTAATTTAGCACTATAGCATGAAGGCGTATGGGGGAGTTGATATATAGATCCACATTTTATTTACCTCGGCACTAGTTGGAGGTGAGTAGTCAGCTTCACCCCCCTGCCGCTTAACCCCCGGAGAAAGCACCCCCGGTACCCCTTGGATAGGAGGCTTGGTGGTCCCCAGGACCTGTCTGGACGACGTGGAGAAGGGAAAATGTTTGATCCTAACGGGATTCGAACTCCGACTCCTCGGTCGTCCAGCCCGCAGCCAGTCGATATACCGACTGAGCTATCAAGGCTTCCCAGAACAATGCCAGAAGAGTTTATTAAATTGGCCACAGCCTCATCATTCCACGTCCATAGAATTCTTCATTTATAATTATCCTCCAATTTGACGTTGAATAATCTACGCTTTTGACAATGTGCTGTTTAATGCAAAAGGAACAATTTACACTGCACTTATTTCACTATTACTATTTCATAAATTTTAATTTCAACGTTTGTTAAGCTTATGTTCCCCTCTACGACAAATTGTATGAACTCAATTTTCTTTCAAGTTTATATGATTTTAAACGCGAGCGAATTTCAACTTTATGTCGCTTGTTTTCTCTACATTTTGTTTTACGGCGAAAGAAATGGATTCTAAATTGACCGAAAATCTCCTCATGATATAAAAAAACTACTCTGCATTTCACGCATTGTTAATATACTGCATAAACAATCCGTTAATGTGAAGCTTTATTATAAAACTGTAAATTATGTTCGAAAATGCTACGGAATTCAACAACATATTTACTGTGTAAGATTTGGGGTTTTCACGGCGGTGACTATGAAGAAAGCAGTCTTGCGGGATTTAGAACAGTCTATATGT
>NW_019743680.1:140338-166033 GCF_002891405.2 Cryptotermes secundus
ACCGACGTTTCGGAGGAACGTATCGCCTCCATCTTCAGGGTAGAAGGAAAAATATAAGAAGGCGATACGTTCCTCCGAAACGTCGGTTAACACCACACATACACGGTGCCAAATCCTAGAAGACTGCTTTCTTCAACATATTTACTGTCTTTCTGAGGGTCTCAATTGTGTATAAGAAAGTTATACTTCTTCCAGTATAATAAGGGATCATTTTGTGAGGTTGTGGACTGCTATAAGAATGATTTCATATATAATTTAAAATTACAATTTTGATACTTCATTTATGACTGGTAATTATATTTATCGTAATGATCACACATAATATTCATCTGTAACAGCGATGTTATAAAAATCAGAGAACCCCAATTAAACAGAATACACGTAACATCTATGATATATGTGATCTAACCTGCTAATGCTAACTGCATAATGAAGAAATTCATCCGAGATTTTCTTTTTTTGCTCATGAAAAGTGCAAGCAAGACGGATGCGTTCCCCAGGACGATGAGCGCAAACAGAATCCACAGGACAGCAAACTGCTCCGTCTGCAACAATACATAAGGACAAGTCCGTTAAACAAACATGAATCGTGCGCAGACGAGACCATCCATCAGACCCTGTGTAGTTCAGCACGTATTATTGTCGCCACTTTCGAAACACCTTCCTGTTGGCTGGCAATATGACTACATTAGACTTCTTACATTAGTCATAGAATAAACTACTATTTACAAGGAAAACAGACCTTTTAGAAGCTGATATTCACAAAATGACCAAGAGAGACAAAATACTCTTACATAAATAGTCTTAGCCGGTAGGGGGCGCCATATTAGGAAATATTTTACTTTCTTCTATTGCTAGTAGGGTGGGACTAAATCCCTTGTACTGAGGCCAATTCTGGCCTATTGTACTAGCCCTAGATGATAGGTGAGGGTGATTGTGGAGCAATTGGTGCAATGAAGATTGGCAAGGGAAACCGAAGTACTCGGAGAAAACCTGCCCCAGTGTTCACAACAAATCCCACTTGACCAGACCCGGGATCGAACCCGGGCCGCCGCAGTGGGAAGCCAACGACTAACCGCTTGAACTATGAATAAAATTTACATATGCATAGACCCAAAATAAAGAATTAAAGGATGTGAAATTGCGGCTCCTATGTGGCCACAGAATTGAACCACACCTGACAATCCATCTTCCAGGAAATATTTTGCCAAGATGTTTGGGGGAGTGACTTAATGTAACGGCAAAATTTGGTACCCCTGGTGGCCTCTAGTGAAAATGTTTGAATTGAAGAATGTAAAAGTACAACATTCATTTTGTGGCCTTTAGTGTATTCGGACGCAAGGACTTGCGAAACCAAACCATCATTTTTCGGACACCTATATAAGGAAAACGGTTTGCGATTGACTGCTTGTGCATGTTATCGTGTCTAATAGTTTTAAACGTCACTCTTAGCGTATTATTCTATAAGATGAAGGGCTGCAAAGGAATAAGGCAGAAAGCGAGGGAAGTTTGTAGCATGAAATCTTGTGTAACGAATGATGTGTCCTTCCGTTGAATTCTCAATGGGCGTTACGGTAGTTCAGTTGAACAAATGAATTATAGAGGCCGTGTTTGTCTGCATATTTCATGTCCTGAGCTACCCAACCGATTTCAGTGCCAGCTTAGCTCCCCTCTGAAATAGTTGGGGACAGTTATAATTTGGATCCATATTTTGCCAATTTAATACGTAACGTACATTAAACTAAAAGAAAACTCTTATAGATTAAGCACTTTAATTATGATGGCCTTAAGAGAGTACAGTAAAATCATGATATAACAGAGTTCATATTCCTTTGTTTTTCCATTTTATTTGTAACAGGTAAGAGTCCCGGTTAGTTCATTTTATGAGTACACAGTCTGATATCTCATTCTTAGAGCACAATATATGTGGAATATGAGGAGACTGTACTGATTTTGGGGCGAACTAAAAGTAGTGAAGGGCGAAGGAAAAGGTAGCGAGTGGCTTAATAATTTGTACTTTTTCCGATCATAGTTTCAGAGCGGGGGTAATACAAACAAAACACGTTAGGGGAATAGTGTGTAAGAATATCTGTCGTACTGAACTGGTTTAGATAAGGGTCGAAATTCGGGTATTTTCGTAATATTCTTGAACTGCATAATGAAGAGCTTCATAATTTGACCATTCGCAAAGTATAATTAGAATGATCAAGTCAAGGAAGACGAAATGGGCAGGGTATGTAGCACGCATGAGGGGGAAGTTTGTTTTGGTGGGAAAGCCAGAAGGAAAGAGACCACTAGAAAGATCTAGACATAGGCATAAGATAATTTGAAAATGGTTGTTAGAGGAAAATAATGACTGTATTATGGTATGGGTTCATCTAGCTTAGGATAGGGATCATTGGAGGATTCTTGCGAATATAGAAATGAACCATCGGGTTCCACAAAACTTTGGGAAATTGTTGAGTAACTGAGAGACCTGTTGTTCATGAACTTTCGGGTTACGTATCAACACTGAATATTTGATCGGCAAATGTGCCTACATTTATTTACTTCAACTCTAATTATGGAGACAGAAGGTTCCTTCAAACCTCAGTAAACAGGCAACAATACGGTATCATAACCCTGAAGACCTCGATATTACTCTTGTCTTCGTGAGACTCATATTTCACCTATAGATTTCTTAAGGACTGCCCGGCATGTGAAGCCGGTTTCTTAACTAGTACTGATTTATTGGTTTCTGTGAACCCCAGGCAATCTTTTGCAGTGAATCTTAAAAGGGATTGTGGGCTAACTTATGATGATGGTGATGATGATGTTGAAATGTGATATCAAGAAAACTTGGGAGGGGGGGAGATTTATAGACATTGCGATGTTACGTACAATACTTTCTTTCAGAAGCATACTAGCACGATGAGGTGTACGGTGAAGGTAGGCCTGACTTCAGCTATTGTATGTAAATTAGGAGGCTGCAACCCGGGTCGGAATACGCATCAGTTAAACTTATAAGATAAGGAGGCGATTGTAAAATGCAAAGAATATGATTTCGACCAGCTCCTTCTAATCAGTGCAGTAAGGATATTTTCCCTTCAGTTATTCCGGACACGAATGCGTTGTGCCAGGAAGGGGTTCATGGTATCTGTCGTCTGTATGTTTATTCTATATCTATTTGGAAATTTCTGTCTTTGTGAGGTTCGTTAATCCCTTATTTGCCAATTGAAAAACATATAATCCTTTTCTTTGAAATTATGTCGACGGGCTGAAAGAATATTTTCCCCTCTCCAGTAGGAGCATATTTTCTCTTTGCTATCACGACGAGATCGGTTCATAGCCAGTAGATCCCGAGGGTACAGCTACAGGAGCATGAAGCTAACGATTCACCGCCGTCTGCTTCCTAGGTGAAGAATTCGCGCACCTCTACCTGTGCTTCCCGGTACGTCTTCATGACGTCTGAATGCAGGAAGACTTTACCTCTGCTTCCAAGATCCTGAGACAACGCTGCGAACCGCTGAGGTGAGAATAACACCAGTATTAATATTGTAACATGGATGGCGCAAAGGGAAGTAGGGGCCACGTGAACTCTGCGGTCTCGCGAGTGACGTTACATACCCTCACCCCTTCCATTATTACGCAACGCTCGGTAAACATTCCGTCGCCTCCCGCGGTGACGTAACAGCACTTCACATTGTGACGTAACAGGGGACACCGCGCTTACTACGCAGCAATAAACAACTCTCGGCAACGTTCCCCAACAACTCCTGTAAGCACGACGTTACGCAACAGTAAAAACTATCACGTAACTGTTTTCTGTGTTGTCAGTGCGGAAGCTACATAACAGGAGTATTCGTCAGTGAGGGGAAGTAACCAGCCAGTTGCAGTCTAGCATTCGCCGGAGTGAATCAGAGCAGGAGAAGTAGTTGTGACACTGCAGATGGCAGTAGTTTTGAGATTATAAATTGTGTAAATGTAAGAGCGAGTGGAATAAATTCGCTATATCCAAGACGGCGTGAGGTTATTTGTCGCGTGTCATATGCCCAACACGTGACAATATAATGTATTTCAGTTGTGTAGGGTGAAATTTATTTTAAAAGTACAAATTTACATTGTGGTCACGTTTAAAAAGTTAAGAATATCAACATGAACACCATGCCTTTGGTGTGATGACAGTTATTCAACAGTTTCAAAGTAAACTGTGAATACACTGAGATCACCAGAACTTGGGCTCCTCCTCTTGTGTGTTTCTGTATGTTACTTCGATAGTCGTGCCAAATGAATAATAGCAGGACTCGTGTCTGACGTTTTGTTGCATTTAATTTAATTGGAAGACATCTGAGTCTTTCCGTAAAACAAACAACATAAATTATATCGCTTTGAAATATAGTGACAAGGAGAATGGATGTGAAATATGGAGACTTCTGAACTCGCGACCTCTCGCATATGAGGCAAGAATGCTAACTGGATCACACAATTAGAGGTTTCCAAGGAAGGAGGCCGAACTCTGTTTTATTTCTCAAGTATGTTCGGAGCAGATATGGATTTCTCTGCACGGGTACGTCTATCCACTGTTGAGGATCAAATTTGGGATTGAAAATTTAAGTCATTACCNGGCTTATTATTTAGATGTCCATTTAGCAGTTAAGCTATTCAACTAGAAGTTCAACATAAATGTAATATGTTGTAGGTGTTTCAAAAAAGAATTTAAATTTGTATATTTAATTTAATAATTTTTGTTAAATTTATTTTTATTAGATGTAATCGCCGAGATTAAGAATGGACAGAGCGCTATCCTGAAGTCTCCTCTACTCATTTGCAAGTTTCAGAGTGTAAGATAGGTTACATTTAAATTTCAGAAGCAGACTACAAACTGTCAGCCGACGTATTATGCTGAATTAGCCGTATTGCATCGGAATTTCGCCTTAACCTTGTTCTTTTCTACGAGAACATCTTGATATTAACCCTTTAAGTAGAACAAATCAATCATTAAATTGTTATATGAACTACATGGATTTTAACCGTTTAAGCAGAATAAATTAACCATCATGCAAATGTTATGCCAGCAATAAGGATATCATTTACAAACGAAATAAGGTGTATTTTTTATTTATGAAATGGACGCAGAATTTAAGTACCCGTATGTAGGACGAAATTCTTTCATTATCTATTTCCATTTTCTCCTTCGTTTTGAGGCTGATAACTTTTCTCCTTACAGTGCTACTACATTTAAATAAGCAACACTAGTTTACACATGATGGAAATGAAATATATTTATATGAAGACTTCAGAAATTTACAACGAGCGGAAAGTTGTACTTCTGGTTGTAGTGCAAACGGCCTGTTGTTGAACATCTGGTAGATTAAAGTACTGATAGACTCGAATAGTTGTTATTATTGTCTAAGGGGATATCAATATATGTTGATATTGTGACACTAAAATAATAAATTATCATCTAGAATTGTTAAATTTAATTCAAATTCCTTAAATAGAAATGAAAAAAAAACTTTTTAATGCATTATTTTATGTTCTCCAGAATTCCTGACCTAAGAGTATAAGCTGTCGAAAAAAAGTTTTATGAGCTGAACACAAAAGAAAAAGTTAGAAATATAAGAATAAGCCTCGCATTGTAACGCCCCTTTTTTCCTTACATCCAGTATCGTTCCTGTCAGCGTCAATTCACACGTGAAGAACTGGAAGGCTGTAGGTCAGTATTATCGTCCCATATAATTATACAGAAAGTTATATTCTTTGCCCACTCACCTTCTGGAAATAGAAAGTTGAACTGCGTGGGAATTTGGTCACGTTCTCATATTCGTATTATGGACTGTAGGTGATACTCCTTTTGTTTAACGTTAATTGGGACTAAGAGGAAGGACACCATAACACTACACATACACAGGGGAAATTGTAACCACCCCAGTATTAAGATAAGGATATTCAAATTAAGTAATGTTAAAATTGTCTCCATGCCTAAGCAAGCTTTTTTCAAATTTTAAAGGGAGAATATAAACTATGGAACTGTGAATATATATTGCAATACTCTTGACACTTACCTATTGGAATTACTACTGTATTACTAAGAAATATTCAGGTAAACATAAATTAAATTATTGCAAATTACACCTAATTATTTTAATCAGATCAAGAATTGGAACGATGATACCTAAGCTTATCTTTCGTTAAGCAACAAGAAAAGTCACCAGAAAACCTGCTGCAGTCTAGCGATACTGGAAAGAACATATTCCAATCCCTAGTTGGTTTCCCTTAAGACTGAATGCATTGTCTAAGCCTACAAAGTGAAATACATGTTCACTTACGGAACGCAGCAACTGGCCTTGTTAGCTCACATAAATGGACACGGCTGCCTTTCGAGTATTTGGAAATCCCCACGTCTCCAGTTATGTGAACCGAAGAGAGATGAAATGAAGGGAGGTTGGAGAAAACTGTATAATGAGGAACTTCATAATTTATACTCTTTTTCTAGTGTAATTAGAATGATCAAGTCAAGGAGGATGAGGTGGACAGGGCATGTAGCACGAATGGGGGAGACCAGGAGCGATATAGGATATTGGTGGGAGAGCCAGAAGGAAAGAGACCACTGGGAAGACCAAGGCGTAGGTGGGTGAACAATATTAAAATGCATCTTCGAAAGATAGGATGGGATGGTATGGATTCGATTGATTGGCTCAGGATAGGGACCAGTGGAGGGCTCTGGTGAACACAGTAATGAACCTTCGGGTTCCATAAAGTGCTAAAAAATTCTTGAGTAGCTGCAAAATTGGCTGCTTCTCAAGAAGGGCTCAGCTCTATTAGTAACAATACGTCTCCAGTTAGCATCGTTTTCTTCCGTTTCCTACATTCATAGTTCATTGTACTGTCATGAGAGGAGTAGCATTCATAGACAATTTGTAGCATTTAATCAACAAAACCTGCGTTAATTAAAAGCATGAGGCAACTGAAAGAATGAAGATTAGTAATTAATTTGAATACTACCATACAGACTCATTTACCGATACGTCAGCAATGTTCACATCTATTCAGCGAATAGATTTGGATACTGGGATCAAAAATAAACGTTACAACATCTTCATTACCACCCTCACATAGTAATCGCGATAGCGTGTTTACGCAATACGGTATTATTTAACACGATACGTTAGTCTAAAACAATTAGCAGTTTGAGAGAAGGTAAAACTTTCAAATGAGAAGATTACTAGCTACAAATATGAAGGATTAAGGACAACGCGCACGTGCGCGCGCAAGAGCTCATACACACACACACACACACACACACACAGAAGAAAATCCGAATACTGGCCTAGATTCAGACATGATATTAAGCTAGAAAACCAATGTGTCACAATTTCAAGAGCATGCAAAATAAATAACTTTAAATTCAAATGTAAGGTAAAACACAGAGACAGTAAATTAAGATGTTCTGGGTTTCCCGATATTGATGACAGTTATTTTATTTAATGAGAGTGTTAATTTGACCCCTATGTTCACATTTAAATTATTTCCAATGTGTATTAAATTTCGCTGTTGAATACGGTGGTCGCGCCGTCTAAGGCATGGCCTGCCTTCGCTCGCTCCAACGCTGGGATCGTGAGTTCGAATCCAGCTCAGGGCATGGATGTCTGTGTGCTTTTATTCTGTATCTGTGTTCTTTATGCAGGTAGCGGCCTTCCGACAGGCTGATACCCTGTCGAAGGAGTCCTACCGACTGTGTATAGGATTAAGAAACTGAAAAAGCGTCCAAGGTCCAACAAAGGACTGTAGAGCCACAGAGAGATTAAATTTCTCTTTGTTTCAGCGAATCTTTACCCCCCCCCCAAATGAAGATAACGTTCATCTTATCTGTTATGTTAAAGGTGAAAGAAGTATAAGGGTAGGGAGAAGAATATGGAAAGGGGTGAACATGCTAATGAGATATGGTTATGTTACTTTTCGTTGTATTGACTAATTAGGATGAAATGTTAATCGCGGTGTACATAAGTTTTATTCCTAAATAATTAAATTAAACACAAGAATAACGACTTCGGCTTTATTAATAAACGAAATCAGTAGTTAGAAGCACGAAATTATTTCGTTAAGATCTTAGCCTCTCTGTATATGTCATATATATATTCCACCAAGATCAGCGAATGCAAATGTCATTTAGCGAAAAGGTAAAGCTCTCCCTGCAACGGCCGTGGAGACCCATAGGGTTGTGAGACCTTGAGGTTCCCACATTTTCTAGACAGTCGGCTCACAGATGGCAGTACGCTTGTCAGCCTTACTGGCCTGCCGCCCTTTGCCCCCCAGGAAGATTCCTGGTACTCATTTCTGTCAGAAGCTTAGTCGACCCCAGGTCCATAGTGCAGCTGGAAAGATTAGGTAAATTGGAAAAAAAACACCTCATCGGAACTCGAACTAGCGACCTTCCGGTTTGTAGAATATTACCTCAACCAACTACGCTACCGCGCGGCCCCAATATTATTTAGTTTATTCGTTAATATTCTGTCCGCTGTCTTTACGGGTTTTGCACAGAGAAATTATATCTCCTCATCATATTGTATAGGGGGCACACGGTAGCGTGGTTGAAGCACTATGATATAAGCTGGAAGGCCGCTGGTTAGTTTCCCGATGAGGTCATTGGATTCTTCAATTGACCTAATCCTTCAAGCCTTGCTATGGCCCTGGTGTCGGCTCATCCTGTAAGAAAAGTTGGTACCAAGCATCTTCCTGGGGTTAAAGGGCGGCCTCCGCCTGAGGCGGACAACCTCACCACCATCTGTGAGCCGAATGTCTAGAAAATGTGGGAGCCTTGACGTCACACATCCCTATGGGCCTCCACTGCTCGTTACAGGGATAGCTTTATCTTTACCTTACATATCATATAACATTATGGGACGGGATTTTATGTGTTATACTGTCACTTGCATGAGTCACCATAGATATTAGTAATCGGATTTACTGGACACTTTTAACACACAACTCGTGACTACACTTTGCAAATCTCTGTCACACAAGGACTAATATTCCCACTGAGTTGCTGGTTACACCTTCCGACAATGGACGTTCCTCTGCTCCCGCGGCCATCTCACACCTACCTCGTATTTTTCTAACTGCCGTCTCAAGATTATCTTGTAGTCAGTGCCAAAGTTGCATTACGACTGGCGATTTACCGCCACCAGTTCGTCTTGGCGTTAAGTCCCTTGAGACTCACGAACAGAGTTCTTTTTTTTTCAGCTGAACTCTTGCGGTAATAGTCCTAATGTAATATCCTTTTTGACGAGAAGATAGTGTTATCTCTTATGAATATGCTTTGCCTTTCGTCGAGTGTACATTTCGCACTAATAGAATGTTACTGAAAGTTCTTCCTTTTGCACTACACACAAATCCTCTGTCGCTATAGGATTTTCATAGCAGATCATACTTGTCTTACTTATCTCATACTACATTGGCAACTTAAATGCAGCTGACTTTTATTTATATAGCCTCGGCACGAGCCACACAGAAGACACCACTTCCAACAATACAGAGAGAGAGAGAGAGAGAAGAATGAAAGGGAAGTTTGTAGTGAGAGACACTACATTAGGGGGGTGAAAATTACATCTCAGGTTTTGAAGGTTCCCAGGCAGTACCCACTTGTTCTTCTGGTATAGGTAGAGCATAGGATCGGAATTTTTTATTTTTATATATGACGCTGGAAGGGGTGCATTATAATAAAATTTGAGTTAACGTTGGGAGGGCTATATTAGGGAGAAATTTTGACGTTATCATTGTTAGGGCTGCATGTGAAGCATGCAGTGCAACGTGGAATTTGGGTACCAACTCAGCATTACTCTAGGATATAGGAAAACCACGGAAAACCTTGATCGAGGTGGCCTGTCGCAGGATCTTCCGGATGCAAACTGACTTCTAGCCAGCAGTAAGGCATTAAATACGCGAACCCTAACATTAGACCCTATTTGGCTTTTGCTTTATTTTGAGAAAAAAGTTTAATGTGTGTTTCTATAGTTTTTTGTGTATAATTTGGTTGAGCAGAAAAGAGTTGTAGGTTTGTTGTTGGGTGATCTCGCTTCTTCGCGTGAACCACACAGAAAACGCTGTTCCTGTGTTGCGTGCACGGTCGTTGTTACGCTGATGAGTTCCTTACTGTGCCGTAACCTAGTAATGGCTTTTCCTTCAGTTATATCAGAAACTGTTGTATCATGGTAAGTAGGTTGGTGTTGAGTAATTACTACAGCTGCCTGGACAGGAGACGTAGCCATCAATTGTGAGAGCCCTGTCCCATTTCAAGACGAGAAACCACTGGTAAGTCTACTTTTTTGTAGACTTAGGCAAACCAATACAAGTTTATAAATATTCTAATGACGAGGACATTGACTAAAGAGACACTAATTGCTGTATAGAGCTTAATTCGTAAAGGGGTTCTGTGCGGTAAATGCAGGGATTGTGCTGTCTCTCTCCCTATATAAGATATACCGGGTGTCTAAAATTTGCCTTACCGAAACGATGAAATTTTTTAACTGAGATTACATTAACTTATGTGCAGATTTTTGTTTGCAACAGTTGGTAATACTGTGGTTTCATTAGAACTTGTTCCTGTTAGCTGTTGTGTTACTGGCATATTTACCCAATTTGCATTTGGTTGCAAAAAAAAGGAAAACAATATTCACCTCGAACGTGATATAATTTCGGTAATGCGACTTTTAGGGATTTCTAGACATGAGGAAGATGTATCATAACAGATCCATCTTATATTCAGTATTTTTTTTTCTTGTGATTCACTCTGAAATACTGAAATGTTGGGTACATTTTTTTTTTCAGTTAGCAACCTAGCAACCTCTTAAATATCTACGGAATGACATATTTGAATAAATAAGACATAGTAATGACATGAAAAAATTTACAAGTGGACCTTATGAATAACGTAGGTCCAAAATAATATGCGTGGGGTCTTTCTTAATTAGTCCAATAGGTCAAAGTAGGCGTACAGAGAAAGAATTTAGAAGTTACTTCATATGACACAAATCTGTTACTACCTCAATTAATTAGAGTGATGTGTGTTAGAGAACCATTGCCTGGGAACTTGTGTGGATATAATTAAGATCACTAGAAGAAAATATGAAAAACCGTAGAATAATTTTATCTCAGATCTCCCTAAACTTTTTTTTCCCAGTGACGCTACAGCCCTCATTTGGGCCTAGGCCTACCTCCATGAAACTCTCCGTTTCACTTCAGTTTACTAGATCTTAGACATTCGGTAGGAGTCCTTGGGCGGGTGATCAGCTCGTCGCAAGGCCTCTACCTGTACACAAACACAGAGAAACGCACACAAACATCCATGCCCTGAGTGAGATTCGAACCCACGATCCCGGCTTCCGAGCGAGCGAAGACAGTGCATGCCTTAGACCGCTCGGCTACCGTGACCGGCCCCTAAACTTTACTTTCTTTTATTAAGGCGTAAATTAATGAACTTAAATGATAAATTAAAGAATTTCAAGTTGTAATGGGGAACTGTAATGGAAATATTCATTTTTAACTTAAAAATAAATACAAGTACGCTATTAATCATTTTCTCAGGGTCGCATGTATTACCAATCATCAACAATTGAGACGACAATGTTCGTGAACATATTGTGTTATGTAGACGCGTTGCTAGGCAACGACTGTGAAATAAGCAAGTATGCAACAGCCGTCGGTAAGTAAGGGCTCTGAAAACAACAATAGTTGCTATGAGTAGCGATCACGTAAGCGCCATAACATGCATGAACGTAAGAATTTCATGCAACAGAGGAATGGTGTTTTCTGTACGGTCCGTGCTGTGTTGTTGAAAGCAGGACAAGTTTATAACTGAACCGCTGGGGTTCAGTTGTAGTGAGTTGTTGACGTTAGAAGCTGGTAGCTGAAGCTGTGGACAGTTCGGGAACAGAGAGGAAGGCGGACATCCACTAACAAGCAACGGATATTTAAGACTCTAACAGACTGAGAAGAAGTAGTGTGTCCAATAGTGATCTGAGAAGGATGAAGAACGGTGAGAGCATAATCCTTACTTGTAGTTGCGTGTTGTAAGAGTTCAATAAATCCGATTATCAAATCAAACCCCGTCTATAGTCACCCTACAATCGCGATCATATTTGTTATATTGAATGCATTAGCAATTCTATAGCACGGCCGTGCCATAGCTCAAGCGGTTAGTCGCTGGTTTCCCACCGCGGCGGCCCGACTTCGATCCTGGGTCTGGTCAAGTGGGATTTATGGTGGATAAAGTGGCGCTGGGGCGGCTTTCCTCCGAGTACTTCTGTTTCCCCTGCCAATCTTCATTCCACCAAATTCTCCATCATCATAATCAACAGGGGCAAGCTACAATAGGCCAATCAGTGGCCACCGTGCCGAGTGAACCCAGTTGGACTCCACCCCCCACTAAGCGAATTTAAAAAAAGAATCTATAGCAATGTCCTTATTATAAATTTCGCGTATTCGTGTCATTTTGATTTCATTTTATTTATTTATTTATTTATTTATTAGAATTTCATTAAGTACTTACTGCTGTGATGGACCACTCTTTGAAAGACTTGCTCCCATTTTTTGTTCCTGCTTTGTTCATTCTTGACGACTTGTCATTCTGTCGATTCTTGTTCTTGTCGGGCCAACTGGCTGCTAAATAAAGTTTTAACAGCAGCCGAGGCGCTTGCCTTTGTTGCTGGCCGTCATGGATTATTGGTTTTCCTATGCAATTTTCTAGTGATGAGTACATCGTAAAAAACTGTTGGTCATTTTCGGGGGCTAGAACAGGATTTTATTTTTATATTGTCCTTACATACATTCCTTCATCAATTGCTATCGAAGATATTTTCAGTTTTTTACGTATGTTGAGTTCCTTTATTTTTTCATTTGTTCAGCCATTACTGGCCAAGGAAGGTAATAAAAAGAACAATCACACTAGATAATAAACCCTCTTCTTCCCCTTCTTCATCTCCGAGCATCAATAATTTGAGTTTATAGTCTTAGCAATACTTCAATATGAAAGGAAGAACATTGTCCCCAAAATGGCCTGCCGGGCCTTTCTTGGGAACACGGATGGGCCTTACTTAGAACACTAAATTCTTTTCGCTGTTTCCTTTGTAGGTTCCCTGGTGCTGACTTTTCTGAACTAGATATGATGTGTCTCGGCCGGTATAGTTCGCGGACTACGGGCCACGGAGTTTGTTTTGTTTGTTTGTTGATTCGATGATGTATGACTTTTAGAAGTATTTTACGACAGTGATACGGCTAGTAAATAATAAATATACGAACAAAACACCTGGATATGTATGGGTGTGAAACTTGGTCTCTGACATTAAGGGAGGAACATAGACTGAGGGTGTTTGAGAACAGGGTTCTGAGGAAAATATTTGGACTGAAGAGAGATGAAGTGACGGGAGGTTGGAGAGAACTGCATCATAAGGAGCTTCATAATTTGTACTCTTCGCCAAATATAATTAGAATTATCAAGTCAAGAAAGATGAGGTGGGCAGGACAGGTAGCACGAATTGGGAGGGGGGAAGGGGAATGCATACATGATACTGTTGGGAAAGTCAGAAGGAAAGAGATTATTTGGAAGACCAAGACGGATGTGGTTGGACAATATTAAAATTGATCTTAGAGTGATAGAATGGGGTGGTGTGGACTGGATCGATTTGGATCAAGATAGAGGCCACTGGAGGGCTCTTGTGGACACGATAATGAACCGTCGGATTCTATACATTCCTGAAGTTCTTGAGTAGCTGCACAATTGGTGGCTTCTCAATAATGGCTCAGCTCCAAGAAGTTAATTAGTTAGTTATGAACAAAACATTTGCACAAATGTAGTTCCTACTTGTTTCTCTCACACTGACTACCGCTTCAGCTGTTAAACACGTACGTATAGAGGGCCGTAAGGCTGATGCTATCATCTCGCCCATATGCTATTGTAGCATATTGTCGCGTATTGGGCGTATATCGCGACGAATAACTTCACGATGTATTTGATGTAGCGAATTTTATTTCACATCCGCTCTTACAATCACCCAAATTACAGATTTACGATTACTGCTATCTGCAGTATCACAAATAGTACACTCCAATTGCCAGAATACAACTGACTAGTTGCTGGCTAACTCGGAACTAACTCGGAGGTAGCTCGAGGACTGACTCGGCGGTAGCTCCAGGACTCCAGGACTGGCTGTCTGACTGACTCACTGACTGACTGGCCTTCGCTGCTCCTTATGTAGCCTTGATCGGACAATTGTCGTCTGGTGCCTTGTTGCTAGCCACGCTGTCCGGAGTTGTTGACTGCTGCCTAGCAACCGCGATATCCCTCGGTGACGTCACCGCTGTTGATTCGCTTTGCATAGCTTCATGGTCGCGGGGACTCGGCTAACGTCGGCTCCGCTCGGCTCACTTCGGCTCCGCTCGTGACGTCACCGCGCGTTGCGCGTTGCATAGCTACCAGGATGCGGGGTGATTACTCGCCTATTACGCGAGCGCTACGTTACAGCTACGTGCAGCTGGGGAGGTAGGGGTCAACATGTTACAATATATAGCTGTTGCCATGCAAAGACCTCGAGAAGGAACATGTATTGCTTGGTAACGGCCTGTAAACACTTTAACCGTACTCGGACTATCCGTAGGCAACTTCTCGGCGAACGGGTTCCCGCGGAAACTGTTGCGCATGCGACGGTTGAGGTACTGTTGGACTATAACGAAAATGGTGTTTTCCACGAAACGGCTGGTGAAGACAGGAGGCTGGAAAAAGCTTAGCGGGTGTTTCAGTGATTAGTAAAGTGTGGAGATTAGCGATAGCGCTGTAATTACTTGTATTTCCGAGTGCTGCGTATAAGTGGTCAGTTAATCCATTCACAAATCCATACCCCTTCTAAAGTCACAACACCCCTAAATCGTCACAGTATTATTATTAAATATTATTAAATTATTATTATTATTATTATTATTATTAAATATGCAACTACCATACATATTTGTGTATGTATGGAGAGAGACCGGAAGCATATCAACAAGTTCGTATGAAATATTGACGAATGTCAAGAATTTGAGGCATAGCTATGATGCTCTCTACCTCGGCACTAGCTGGAGATGAGTGGTCATCTTCACGCCCTGGTCGCTTTACCCACAGGGAAAGTGACGACGTGGAGGAGAGAAAATTTTAATTATTTTCTTATAGTTAAGAAAGCTCTTAAAATTCAGAAAAGTTTTCCTCCCTCTACATACCACGCAATTTTATATACGTGTAAACGTATACACATACCCAGCAGACCCAGCAGTATAACACACGCAGTCACAGGAGCAAGACACAACACAAAGCACAATACACACACGAAAGTAGGAAGAATACTCCGATAGAAGAAGATAGGTGTGACTCGCATACTGAGATACGACATAAGGATGACAAATCCAGAACAGTTTTAATATTTAAAATTTATCATTATATATGACGAATATATATTTTAGTTATTTTAGTATAAGGACAACAGGGCATGCAATGAAGTAGTTCGACGTACATAGAAAAGCACCTGAAGATGGCACTTTAGTGCTGAAACTTGTAGTGCAAGAGAGAAGAGTAAGGTGAATAAGTGTATGCACTGTAAGACGGTCAGAATAAATCATGGACGTGTAAACGTGTCTATCCCATTCCTGTTCCTTATTCATTTTTCTCTGAGAATACCATTCCCGGCTGCGAGGTTTCTGTGAAATGTGTTTATTTTCTGGAAGAAGTCGTTATGATTGGGGGAATTCAAGCAGGAAGTACGGTTAGGTTGTACATCTTGTTTCGAATCTAAAAAATTCAGCCATAGTATCAATGCAAGTTGAAGCATGCTGTATTTTGAGATTTGGCCCCGTGTAGATCTTGTATAGACCGATGTTTCGGAGGAACATATCGCCTCCGTCTTCAAGGTAGAAGAAGATGGAGACTATATGTTCCTCCGAAACGTCGGTTTACATAAGATTTGCATGGCGCCACACCCGAGAAGATGGCATTCTTCGTAGTAAACGCCGTGAAATCCTCAAATCTTACATCAGTGTAAGTTGTTCTGATGTACAGACGCTTGTCCTCTCTTCTTGCCTCACCGAAGGCGGAGTACCGTATGTTTCTTTTGGCTACAAAGACCGGTGTCAGGGTTCATGGAAATAAAAGAAATATGTCCGACAAACGTTTCCCATTAATGCTGCAGTCGTAAATTTAGCCCATTAATGGCAATGGAACTGTAATAGGTCAACAGTTCACTTGTCTCTTATATTCTCTCTCCTCTTATTTTTTGCATCTGCGAAACGGAATAAAACAAAGGCGCATTTGTTTTTAAACGTCGATTCTTCAAAGGTCTTTACCGCATTGGTTTATAATTCTTAAAGTCAGGGTTTTTAGAGGCTTCAAGTATTGGAATCTATTACCGAAACAAAGCCGATCACACTGGCCGCGCGGTCTAAGGCATGAACTGTCTTCGCTTGCTCGAACGCTGGGATAGTGGGTTCTAATCCCACTCGAGGCATGGATGTCTATGTGTTTGTGTTGTTCTGTGTGTAGGCAGAGGCCTTGCGACGAACTCATTCCCCGTCCAAGGAGTCCTGCGACTGTGTATAGGATTAAGAAATTGAAAAGGCGATCAAAGTCAAAAGGGTTGTAGAGCCATAATAATTACCGAAACATAAGTAAAACTAATTAAGGATGATTCTGTTGTTGTTTACTAACTAAACAGGCATACGTTATCAACTGCAAAGGTTACATGGCGTGAAATGGGAGTATGTAGGATTTGAGGTTCTCGCTGCTGTGGTTATGAAAAGTACTATTTTCTGGGATATGACGCCGTGCATTCCGTTGAATGTCAGAAAACGTTTTGGAGGAACATAACGTCTCCATCTTCAGTGCCGAATAAACGAAGAGAATACTGAATCGTCTTGTCATCTGCTTTCACGCTAGTATTTTTGTAGGCTTATTTGACACTGAAGATGGAAACAATATATTCCTCCGAAACGTCGGCTGACTATCAACGGACTTCAAACGTTATATCTCAGAAGATATTACACTTAAATGAGAACATGGTTATGAATTTTGAAGAAGGGAAATTGGGAAGTTGCGTTTATTTACCATATTTAAATATTATTCAAGTATTTATTGTACCTGAGAGGATCGTAGGAAAATCGTGAAGAATTTTATACAGAACAGTCCGCCTATTTGTCTTATTAGTTTTACCGACGAAGTTTTTCTTTTGCCGAATAGGTTTGTGTGTTTTGAGCCTAGGCTACACCGAATTACTCGTACTTGTCGCGTTATTGCGCACTGCCGCCATGCCAGTTCCGGATTGATGCCCTCACTTGTCTCCGGTCGCTTTCTTCCAACTTTTCATTCATTCATGATGACTTTTCCAAGTCATTCGTAAGGAAAAAATTTGAACCTTCGGTTTTTATGTACCATGAGGAATAGAAAAGGATGACCAGGATGTTAGCAGATATTTCTGTAATTTAATTTCCTCTGGAAGAGTTCTATCATCTTGGTTATAGCTCTGTTTACTGTCTACCCACCTACTTGCCAAACCACCCGTGAATAAGGTAAAGTCAAGTGAAAGTCAACCACCAGACTACATGGCGTTGTATCACAGAATATACAACTCCTCTTAGCAACTGCTGTGGCAACTTCAGGTACAGAATAATTTCCTTTTAATTTAATAATCAACATTGTTTTCATTTATTACTGTTTTTGGATCCGGGGTTGTGTAGTCGGTATAGCGACTTACTACGGGCAGAATGACTGAAGGGCCAGAGTTCAAGTCCCGGTAGGGTAAAGAATCTTCTTTTCTCCAAAATATCCAAACCGACCCTGGGGTCCACCCAACCTCCTATTCAATTGGTACCGGAGGCCCTTTCCCCGAGGTTAAAGCGGCCGACCCGTGAAGCTGACCACTCACCTCTATACACCCATTCCCCATGCCCCTTCATGACGTAGTGCTTAATTCGCTGAGAACAGGGACAACTTAACTTTACCTTATTGTTGTTTAGAGCAGTTTGCTTTTATAACACTCTTAAATTATTTGTTAAATATCCTTTTGCAAGCTTTATGCCTTTGTTAGTGTTATTTTCGACTTAATTTTATATCGGCTAGAAATTCTTATGCCTTACAGGTCTACGCAACGTAACCTGTTCGGCGTACAGAATGTAGTAATTAATTAATTCGTTTAGTGGGGGGTGGACTTCAACTGGGTCCACTCTGCACGGCGGCCACTGATTGGCCTATTGTACCTGCCCCGGGTGATTATGATGATGGAGAATTTGGTGGAATGAAGATTGGCAGGGAAAACCGAGATACTCGGAGAAAAACCGCCCAGCGCCACTTTGTCCACCACAAATCCCACTTGAAAAGACCCCAGGATCGAAGCCGGGGCGCCGCGGTGGGAAGCCAGCGACTAACCTCTTGAGCTTTGGCGCGGGCCTTACAGAATGTAATAAGTAGGCAGGAGATCATTTTCTTCCGAGAAGAGTTTCGATATGCTTGGTGCTTACCACTAAATCCTAACTTGAGTACCATGGAATTTCAAAATAGTTCCTATCTCCTTTGGACCCCATGGCTTCTAGTATAACTGATAATATGTGAAGTTGTTCCTGTGCGTATGGGGGAGTGGATGTATAGATCCACATTTTCTTGACCTCGGCACTGGTTGGAGGTGAATGGTCAGCCTCACGCCCCAGCCGCTTTACCCTCGAGGGATTTCATGTGATTTCATGTAGTTTGGTAGATATCTAGTGATGGTTTGGAGGAATTTGTTACTTACATCTTAAGGGTAGCAGAATACACCTTGAAAAGGAGGCATCAGGTGTCTCCGAATCATCGACATCTCTCTACCAAACTACACCACATGGAATCCTGTAAGACTGTAATTTTCATACTCAACACATTGAGAACTTCTGATATTACAAATCTCATTTCATTTCACACAAAGTAAACACAGAAATCATAATCAGTGGCGTGACAATAAATATCCCAGTTAACATTTTGGTTGACCCTGCCCTAACATGCAGTCAGTTTGGACATATTTCTTAACACAAGCATACCGAAGGATGGGCACATCATGAATGAATCATCAGCTGCATAGTGAAACGTTTAGAATTCACGGTTCCTGGCCCCTGTAATACAGACTATTACGCATCGCGCGCCTGACATTAATAATCAATGTCACTGACCTAACCCATGAGGTAGGTAGGTCATTCCTTTATGCTTACCTATCCAACCGGCTTAATGGCGTTCCAATCCAGTTGTTACCAAATTTATATGTTCTCACTCATGGTCTGTTGCTAATGTGTTTAAAGGCACAATGTGTCTTCGGGCTGAATAGCTAGACGTTTGGAGGTTTGCATGTGAAATGGTTTATCACTAATTTCAAGCAGTGCCATTTAATAATCTGAATAACTCGCTATCTCCGAAATGTCTACTCAGGCTTGTGTATAGAGTTCCAAGTTTTGCAGATAAGGCACATTGCATCTTACTAGCTGAGAACTTCAGAGACCTACTTCTAAGTAGCATTGTGTCTCTGAGTTTAAGCGAGAAATGTATGATTACTTTGCTTTAGCTGAATTGTTTCTTGCTGTTGTGTTATCCATGATTTTTCCAGTCATTAAAAACTAACTGTATTCACAGTAAATATACAAGGTCGGGGAATAACTTTCCAACACTGGTGTTAGAAAAGAAATGAAGAATACTTTTTCTTCCGTGGTCTTTAGTCCATAAGCTAACTACACCGACAGACCGTCCGCCGCTTGTCGGCGTAGTTAGTGCCAACTTTTGAGGGTAGAGGGTGTGGCATGGTCAGCGCAACGGATTCCCACGTCCTTTAATCTAGGAAAGAAAAAAATAATTCTTTTCCATTGAAAGTAATGCGATTCAACTTCAATAGATTTGTTCAATCGTTTCAAATATCTTTGGAAACAGTCAGCAAAGGCCTCCAAAAATAACGTTCAGTTCGGGCATCACATCCTGAAACCTCTTTCCTTTGAGGGTAGTTGTCACATTACTAAAGAGAACAATGCAAGAAATAAACCGGGATTTTCTTGAAAATTCTGGATGAAGCCTTCGCATGATATGAGTTTCTGATGCTTCTGCTCGTCCGTGAGTCTGTGTGGGACGAATTTGCGCAGCTCTTCCACTTCATCTTCCTTAAATCTTCATGGAGGATTTGACGACTTGTCTCCTTATTGGTGTGCAATTCATCCGCCATCATTCTGAAAGCCCACGGACGATCTTGTGTCACCATTTCACGGACATTTGCTGTTGTGTCTCCATTTCGAGTGCTTGAAGGACGTCCGCTTCTTGGATCATCCTGAAGATCCTTACCTCCGTCTTTGAATCCTTTAAGTCATTCAAATACAATTAAAACTCCTTTTAAGGGGGGACATTGTCACCATAAGACTGTTTTATCAGTCGGAAAGTTTCAGTTGCTGTTCTACCCGTCTTGAAACAAAACTTAATATTCGTTCTTTGCACCATCATTACGAACTACCACAACGATCTCAACGGTAGAAAATCTTAAACACGACTGAGCATGAACGACAAGAGAGAAGTGACTGATTTTGTACAGGAAACGGTGGAATACTCAACTCACAGGGATAGGTTGAAACATGTTCCCACATGATTTTAAATGCTCATAATGGGCTCAGTCGCGGAATTTGTTAAAACATGCATAAGTTTTACTTCTCTCAGTTCTTGATAACTTTGATTTATGCATGTGGAATTGATGATGATAATAATAATAATAATAATAATAATAATAATAATACTCAAACCAATTGCACGACAAATATCCAGGCTTGAAGCATGTTTGATGTTACTGTAGCCAAAGCGTCCCTTATGCAGGCTTTCAGGTGTTGAAGATCGTTGATCTTAACCTGGTAGACACTGTTCTTCAAATAACCTCACAAGAGAAACTCCGTTGGGGTTAAATCTGGTGACCTAGGAGGCCAAGCGATTGGTCCACCTCTGCCAATTCATATCCCAGCCATCTCTCTGTCCAGGTGATTCCTAACATGGTGGCAAAAATGTGGCGCGTAAGCCGGGTATGAAAGAAAAAAACTTCCAGAGTTCTCCTTTCCGATGACATAAACCGGATACGTGTACGACAATTAGTTTTCGAGGTATATTCTTTTATTTTGGATACCTTTCATGCGGACGCTCTATATATATATACTAAATATATATAAAACCACACGGTGTTACAACCCAGAAGATAAAATTCGAGATTGACTTTCATCGGACTACACTACGTTGTATCCCAGCAGATAGAGCTCTTCATAACCGCCGCTGTTAGAACCTCAAATCCCAAAATTGTTCTTTGACTCAGGAACCAGATCAGTTTTACCTTCTCACGTGAATTGGAATTCAAACTGCGAATGCAGCCAGTCAAGCCACGCGCCGGGACAAATAATTTTGTGAGTGAATGAGAATTGGCTAAACTGGTCTACTTGACAAAACAAGCGACTTTACCTTCTACAGCAGAATACAGCAAAACAGTCGATTTGAATTCAGAACATGTTGATCCATAAATGTATAGATGGGGGAACAGCAGCTTCTTAGAACGACATATAAAAGTTGAACAAAACAAAAAACTGTTCAGTTAACTGAGCTACTTCTTTCGCAGAACTGGAAATGCTTCAGTGTGGATTAAAAATTTGCACCTCATGCTGTGTAAATATTGATAGAGAATGTTATCAACCCATGACCTTTGGCATCACGTTCGAAAAAGCTGTTGTTGTAGAAGTTTACCTCTTGAAACAAACTAGTTGTACCATTGTAAAAGCATAGGTAATATTCCACAGAGATATCAGTTTCAGTTTACTTTCCAAAACACAAGTTATAAAGACTAATTTTTTCTTCTGTTTTCAATTAGAAACATCCATGTGTTCTTTTTCGTCTCTTTAATAGGTCACGTATAATCCGAATAAGGTGAACAAAAATAGTTTAAACTAACTTAAGCAATTTACACTGCACTTTGTTGTAAACAATGATTGTATTCTGTGATAGAATATGATGAGTTGATTTTACATCAGATAACTCAAGTAAGTTAGTAGCACGCGGTAGTGTAATTAGTTGAGGCACTATGCTACAAGCCGGAAGGTCGCGGCTTCGTACTCCGATGAGGTCACTGGACTTTTCAGTTGACCTAATCCTTCCACCCGCTTTATGGCCCTGGGGTCGGCTCAGTCTAACAGAAATGAGTACCAGGAATCTTTTCTTTTTTGGGGGGGGGGACGCGGCCGGCGCGTAAGGCTGACAATCTGACTGCCATCAGTGAGCCGATTGTCTAGAGCAAGGGTCTCCAAACTACGGCCCGCGGGCCACACGCGGCGCGGATGTGATTTTATCGGGCCCGCGAAAGAATTGTGCAGAAATGCGCCAATTGAACTAATTTCCAGTGAATACTGGTAAATGTGATTCCGAGCTTATTGACCTGACATATTATACAGCAGTTCGCTGGCTTAGCTGTGGAAAGGTTATTTCGCGCTTCTTTCAGCGCAGGAATGAAATTGATATATTTCTTACCGAGAAAAACCATCACGAACCACTTTTATCAGATACCAAGTGGCTTTGGAAATTAGCAGTTTTGCTGATCTGGTGAACCATATGAACCATTTGAATTTAAAGTTGCAGGGTGAAAATAACTTAGTCTGTGATTTATTTGCACTTATCAAGGCATTCAGAGCAAAGTTGATACTTCTGGAAAGCCAAGTGAAAAATTGTAACTTTGTTCATATGCTATACTGTGCAGAGTTGCATAAAAAGGGTGAAGCAGAATTTCCTTCCTCGTTTGCAAATTTAGTCATTTCAGATTTGAAAGAACAATTTCGGAAGCGATTTGCTGATTTGGATTCCAGTGCTCAGGAAATTAGATTGTTTCGAAATCCGTTTGACTGTGATGCTGCAGATGTCCCAAGTCAAATTCACATGGAAATTATTGAACTTCCGGAAAATTATCACATTAGAAACAAATACAAGGAAGAAAATTTGATCGAATTTTATAAATTTCTGAACTCTGAGCAATTTCCAAATTTAAAGAAATTTGCTTGTAAATTTATCTCCATTTTTGGGACGACGTATCTGTGTGAACAAACTTTTTTCCCAGATGAAATACATCAAGTCGAAATGCAGGGCAAATTTATCCGATGAATATTTAAAGTCGCTACTTGTGATTAGCGTTTCAAGATTTGAACCTCAATTTAATCAGATTTTAAGAATGCAAAAAGAGTTCCATCATTCACATTAATTGTTTTATTATAATTTGTGATGAAAATATGAGCATTTGCTGCTACTGTCTGTTGTCATTAATATACGATAATTTATTCTCACGTACTTTGTATTTAGTTTATGAAATTCTGTGCTTTCAATAAAACTCATATACCTAGAGTTATTAATTTCTCATTTTATCCGGCCCGTTGAAAGTGCTGAATTACCTAATGTGGCCCGCGGTTCGAAAAGTTTGGAGACCCCTGGTCTAGAGAAATGTGGGAGCCTCAACGTCTCACAATCCTACAGGCCTCCACGGCTTTTTGCAAGGACAGCTTTACGTTTATAACTCAAGTAAATTACGCAATAAACAACTTTGTGCATTTTGCGGCAAACATTGGTACAGCCTCTTGATATAAGAGGATCGACAATTATGTATCTCTCAGTTCTGGTATGGGGGGGGGGTGTTTAGGTCATGATGGATGCTGTATTATAAATGTTATTGTTGTAATAGTTACGAATATGGAACTATTAAATGAGTATAGTGCGTGTTCGGGCTATAGGTTTTCAGTCTTTTCTCACACATATATTACAACTATATTTTAAAATATGCCACGAAATCGTTCTCCCGAACCCTTCTCTATCATCGTCCTGCATCATCCTTGCAGTCGCCGCTATAGAGCCCTGAGAAGCTGACAGAGCGTAAGTAAGTACCATATACGTACTTATGAGAGCAAATTTCGTGAGTCTGGATGTATATAAATCACAGTCATTCTGCTTGATGCCCAGTAGTTTTACATGTCAAACTACAGCTACATACGTGGGGCCAGAATAGCGTAGTCGGTATAGCGACTGGCTAAGGGCTGGACGGCGGAGGGGTTAGTGTTCGAGTCCTGGTAGGGTCAAGAATTCTTTCTCTCCACAGAGTCAAGACCGGCTCTGGCGCCCACTCAACCTCTTATCCAATGTGTATGAGGGGCTATTTCCCCGGGGGTAAAGCAGCTGTGGCGTGAAGCTCACAAATCACCTCCAACTAGTGCCTAGGTCAAGAAAACCTATGTTTGTACATCAGCTACCCATACGTCTTCATGACGTAGTTTTTAATTAGCTAAGCACAAGGACAACTTTATCTTTTTACCTATATAATGCATACATACATTCTCATATGTATTACGTAAAAATGATATATTCTCTCATATTTGTTTGTTACTCATAGCAAGTATTGAT
The DNA here is from genome assembly GCF_002891405.2 of Cryptotermes secundus. Taxonomy (NCBI): domain Eukaryota; kingdom Metazoa; phylum Arthropoda; class Insecta; order Blattodea; family Kalotermitidae; genus Cryptotermes; species Cryptotermes secundus. Next base: position 164,784 of record NW_019743680.1, read on the forward strand.
TCGAAACATGGTTCAAGCTGCGAATTGTTTATTTTGTTGAATTTAACCCATAATTAGAATTCATGTATCTACTGATCCCGAAATCCGCGTTCTGTGGAAGATGCCATGGAAAGATGAGAGACGAAAACAGGAATACAGCACTTAAACGTTATTTAAAATAAATGATCTAAGTACTTTAATTGTGTACTTCGCCACCGCGTCATAGTGTTCTCAGGTTACAGGGCTACTTAACAAAGTCTCACTTTAGAAACCTATTTGTTACGAAACAGCACGAAAAGCCTGGGCACGTTCTTTGGCTGAAAAGAACAGGTGTGAGGGAGCGAATTGGAATCCACTGGTTCAGGACAGGTTTGAGTGGTGGGATCATGACCCTTGGAGTCGTAAAGGGGAGACGAATTTCTTCAACCTTTGAACGACCTATCCTCAAGAAAGGCTCTATGTTTAGTCTATGGAATAAAAGGTAAAGGTAAGGTTGTCCCTGAGCCGGTCACGGTAGCCGAGCGGTCTAAGGCATGTACTGTCTTCGCTTGCTTGGAAACCGGGATCGTGGGTTCTAATCCCACTCAGGGCATGGATGTTTGTGTGCGTTTTTCTGTGTTTGTGTACAGGTAGAGGCCTTGCGACGAGCTGATCACCCGCCCAAAGAGTCCTACCGAATGTGTAAGATCAAGAAATAAGCGAAGTGAACGGAGAAGTTCATGGAGGTAGGCCTTGGCCCACTGGGGCTGTAGTGCCAAGGAAATAAGAAAGTTTTCAGTATGCTTAACTAATTAAGCATTACGCCATGAAGGCGTATAAGGGGGTGGATGTATAGATCCACATTTTCTTGACCTCCGCACTAGTTGGAGGTGAGTGGTCACCTTCACGCTCCAACCGCTTTACCACCGGTGATAGAGTCCCTGGTAGCCCTTGGATAGGTGGACTTCAGATCTACTACGTGGAGAAGAGAAAATTATTGACTATACCGGGACTCGAACTCCAACCCCTCGGCCGTCCAGCCACTAGCCAGTCGCTATTTTGTATCCCGAAGGATAGTGATGGGACGTACTTGTAGACCGAGCGGAAGTCTTGTGGATTGGGATCATTGGAGCACTTAAGACCCAGTAGGGTCTCAGGCAAGGCACAGAATACAGATCTACCCTACCTGGCTGGTTCCGATAGGTACCAGTAGGGTCTCAGGCAAGGCACAGAATACAGATCTACCCTACCTGGCTGGTTCCGATAGGTACCAGTAGGGTCTCAGGCAAGGC